>NC_081184.1:143086330-143388770 GCF_029867415.1 Vicia villosa | reverse complement strand
TGTGTGGCCACTAGGGCAAGTTATTCATTCGTTAAGGAAACGCCTATCATTAAAAATAAAACAAACTTCGCTCAGAGATTTGAAAAATGGCGCCACCCTCCATCTTCGTCTTCAACCTCAAGCTCCATCAATTCAAATTTCTGAACTCTCTCAACTCTCAACCATTTGCAATGATGTAAACATGAAACTTGCTCTAAATTCACTCACGATTCTAAATATGTAACTAACATGAATTAATATTAACTACATCTAACTAATTTACCAGAAATCGTGAAGAACCCTAAAATTTCAAAATCAAATTAAATGACTATACTGAAAGATAAATGGATGATGATAGAGGGTTTTCAATCCTCTGATGATGCTGAACAAGATAGAATCGAGCTATTTCACAAAGAGTACTTAAATTAGAGAAGTGAGGTTCAGAAACTTACCTCTGAAAATGGAGGTCGTGAGGATGATAGAGACCACCTGGGCTTGAATGAATGATCTCAATAGCTTCCCTGAGACTCAATGATGCTAACTGGATGCTTATTGTAGCCTGAATCCTTCTGAATTGTTCTATGGACCTCCCTCGATTTGAGCTTCAAGTGGACATGGAGGTTGTTGAATTTGGAGTTACAGACGAGCTGCAGCCATCTGGTTAGCTTCACTATGACCTGAGGAGTGTGCCTGGATGATTGGCTTGGCTTGAAACCTCCTGAATTGTTCTGTGGTCCTCCAACTGCAAGTGCTCCAAATGAGAGGTGGAGATGATGATTCTCCACGCCCAGCAGTGTTCCAGAGGTTTGGATCACCTTCAAATGCCTCCCTCAATGTGTTTGAATACTTATTTTCAAAGAGAGAGCTTTGGTTTGAAGAATCCGAGTCTTCTTGCCAAAGGACCTTTGAAAAAACTAAGTATGAAGAAAGAAAAGAGAAAGCAAGAATTCTGTTGCTTTGGTGTCTTTTCTGAATGAGAATGAGGCCTCTATTTATAGGCAAATGGATGCAGATCAATTGGCTGTGGTGAGCTTGCTTAGTGTAGTGAGTTTGGTTTCTTAGCCATGAAGAAATTCAAAGAATCTCCAAAATGCAATGATGCATTTTCGGGCTAGCTTCCCCCATCCATTGATCTTGCAGGATCTTAGGGAACATTTCTGATATGTAGCAAGTTTCTATTGGCTTAGGAGAAGATTCCAATTGGTGAATCATTGCTTATCATAAATTCTCAAAAGTAATGATTACATAATCACATGTTCTTGCTTTTGGGAATCTTCTTCAATCTTCATGCCATGGTGAAAATGAATGCATGGTATTGTTTCAGACATGTTATGGGTCGTGTAACATCCATTCATGAAGCAAAATGCACAAAATTGCAAAGTTCCAATTTGCACATGACCTATAATTTTACTTCATGAGGCCAACTTTGAACAAGCATAACTCCTAGCTCAAATTGAATTTGGAGAAGGTTGAACACAATTTAGAAAGCCCTAAACATCTACTTCAAATCATTAGTTTATGTCTTCTTCAGAATCATTTGGGAAATTTGTGAAAAATGAGCCCAAAGTTGGATGAAAACTAGGTTAAAACACTTAGAAAAATTTCTAAGTGTTTATGACCTAAACTTCAAAATTTCCAAAACTTCATAAATGGTGGATCTTTTGAAAAAAGTTCCCTTGTAAGATGTTGTTTTATTTTGCAAGATCTACAACTTTCATGTTGGAAGTTTTTTGAGTTGTGTAGGTGAAATTTTGAGTTCTCACCATGCCCTCAAAAACCCTAATTCCCGACTTTTTGCTCCTTGATGAATTTCTTTGAATTTCTTTGGTCAAATGACTTTGACATCCATATATTGATGATATTGATCTTTGAAAGTCATTTTTTGACCAAAAACCTTAAAAGTCAATGATGATCCCACACAGTTGACTTTTCCTGACAAAGTGAATTTTTGGGCTTTTGTGTAGAAACAAGATCTTCTCCTCAAATGATTGATGTAAATGGATTATATTGAGGTAGTAGAGATTCTTGAATCATGTCTTGAGTTTTGGATCCATGCCCTGATTAAAAGTCAACTATCTTGGTGAATTAGGTCAAAAACCCTAATTGTCGACCAGAGGACAATGATGACTGTAGACTTTGAACTGAGGTGTAATGTCCAGTGGATCTTGTCATATGAGTTATTTGAAGATGATTGATGTCTTTGAATGGTCCCCTGGGGCTTTTTAGGGTTTCCCAAAGGTGATCCCTGATTTTAGTCCTTGATAGGCTCCAAACCCTAGTCTGTTGATCTGAGTAATTCTGTACTTAGATGACTGGGTGTCTAATCAATCATAGGTGAAATAATTAAGCTTTTGAGTCTTATGATTGTATTAGAGACTAATCCCTCTATTGATTGATCCTTTGCCTGAGTTTTCTTGTCTTTGAACACCCTCGATTGAATGCCAGACTGCCCTGAGTACTTACTTTGACTTGATGAAAATCCTGAAGATATGTCATCTCAGGGGGGTCAAAAATTAGGGTATGACACTCCTCAAGCCTAACCTTTTCGATTATCATGACCAACATTAGAATACCTTGGTCTTGCCTCAATGATGTCACTACTACATAAAACACATATGACAACGATTGTAAAACACATATAATGACGGTTATACGTCCGTTATTATGCTGCGTGTGATTGTATGTATGTTAGTTTTCACAATGGGCGTGTGTCCGTGGTGATAAGCTAGGTAGCGCGCCACGTATAACAATGTTTGTGATAAACAGTCGTTGTGAAATTATTTATAGGTCATGGGTTCGATTCTCAGCAATTCTTTTCTTCGATTTTATTATTTAGATAGCATTCTACTTATAACAACCATTATGATATTATTTGTTTTTTTAATATATTTTTTGGGTTAAATATACAAAGCCCCCATATAATATAGGCGAAATTCGCTTTTCCCCCTGTAATTTTTTTTAAACACCCCCGTGAATTATAAAAATACTATGTTTTTTTCCCTCTAAGTGTAAAGTTTACCCCCTGTAATATTTTTTTGTTTGATTTTCCCCCCAGATTTGGTGTTAAATTTGCACGCTTAGGGGGGTAATCCAAACAAAAAAAATATTACAGGGGGGAACTAAAAAAAATATTACCATGGGGTAAGCGAAGTTCACATATATTACAGGGGTGAAAGTGGTATTAACCCTATTTTTTTATTGTAAAGAATTCCAAAATTTTTAACCTGAATTTTCTAAATTGTCTCAGACTAGAAATAACAATACACTCATTTGTGAATTGAATTAGACCTAAAATTGTATTACATTAATGACAAGATTCCATTAAGAATCAAAAATTGTGTATTACATCAAAACCAAAATGGCACAAAACAACCTACAATGTATACATCAATACATCAAATAATAATATCTTGGTGTCTTGATTTTAAACACCTGTAATTTTAAAAAAAATAGTTGTTAGTAACTAACCTAAGAAATTATAACAAGAAATTATGAATGAAGATTATAAAATCCTTGTTAATTTTCCCATATGCCTTCTTGCTTATCGTTACGAATAGCATGCACATCATCTCTATCAACTTCTTTATATGAAGTAGGTACTTGTGTTCCGTAAGAATGCGTGGAAGGAATATCAAAAATTTCATCACTATGGGGAATGTATTTTCCTTGGAGAACAAATGACCATCTCCTCGATAAGTCTGAAGGGCCTGTCATATAAAAAAGAGTTTAATATATGAGACCCCTTCCAAATAAGCTAGATTTGATACTCCCCCCCCCCCCCTTAAAAAAATTGATTCCCTCCTGAGAAACTCATATTCCAAATTGTGTCCCCCCTCATGCTGACATGGCTAGGTAATCTTCACACTTGGCATCCCTTATATTGATGATTGTGTATTGAATGCTGATTGGGCCTAGGGTTTTTGTTCATCCATTCGTTTTCTTAGTCTACCCCCTGCAGTAGACATTACAACCCAACGAACACCCATTCTTATGATTCCTTCATACCACTTCATCCCTCTCGCCATCGATTCCTTCATCCCAATTCACGTTCTTCATCCTCATCTTCATCTTCTGATAACATGGCTGGAAGAAACTCATACGATTCCATTTCATCAACTTCCGATGGATTTCTAGGTTAACCAATGTGTGGATGCGATCTTCCGATGAAGATGTGGGTTTTCAACACAGTTCGAAACCGTAACAGGAAATTGTAGAAATGTCGAAACACAGGGGTAAGTTTGTTTTTTTATAGAAAACTTGTATAATTGTTGTTTAACATCATAAATTAATGTTTACCAAATGCTCACATGTGTAATTTTTGTTTGTTGTTTTAGAAGGATAATAGCTGTGAATTGTTTTTGTGGGATGATGAAGTTGGAAAATGCATGAAAGGGAGTAAAATTCAATATTGTTGCAAAAACTGTGAGATTGCAGGTGTTAAATTGGAAATCACATTTAACAAGTTAGAAAAAGTAAATATGAAGGTTGAAGTTCAGAGAAATCTCAATTTCAAGCTAAAGATAGCACTTGTGATCTCTTGGTTTCTCATTACAATGTTGTACCAGTTAAAGTAATGTTGTTTGATTTTGATGTATTTAGGAATTAGGTTGTGAGACATTGTAGTTATCATGTTGGAAACTTGGAAAGCTGATTGTAACTTTTGCTTATTATTAGAACATTTCAAGAAACCAGCAAGACTAACATTATCATTAACTGGTTTCACATCAATTACTTCAAACCCATCTGCAAGAGTTGTGGCTCGTCCATCCTCACTATCATTGAGCCATTCAATTCCTTCATCATCATATAGAACAAGCGCAACAACCTTACTCACACACCTAGGACACCTGACTAATACTTCTAAATCAATGACATATTGCCCCAAAAACAATTCCCCTGATGTTTGGTTCGCACAAGCATATGCAGCCAAATCATAACAATCATCATTGCTCCTAATCTGCAAATAATTTTATTATATTTCAACTATTTTTGTCCATATTCCCACCCATTCAACAAGTTATGAATAACGACCATTGACCATTTCTTAATGTGTTTCGCATTAACTAAATTAGAAACATCACCTCCATATATCATAACCCATCAAACATTCTTACAAATTCCCCTCCATGGTTAAAAACAACATTGAAAAACTGCAAGTTCTAATATTATAAAAAACACATTTTTACACTACTGTTGTTATTGGGATAAAAAAACACAAACTTTACTTCCTGGAGATACATACCTTTTGCGTTTTCGATGCCTATGCGTCTTCTCCGTGATGTAGCTCTTCTTTATTCCCTTTGCTGCCTGGAGATTGCGCATTCCCTTCGAGTGTCTTCTTCTTCTTCTCCGCTTTCTGCTTCCTCGACACCGTCTTCTTCTTTGCCATCGTCTTCTTCTTCGTCTTTACCTGACTTTTCTTCTTCTCCATCACTTTTTTCTTCCTCGAGTTCATTGTCATTTTCGTTAATGATTCTGCTGAATGAGTGAATGTCAACAATGGAAACCCTAGGTTTTTAAGGGGGTAGAATAAGAAAACGAAGGGATGAACAAAAACCATAGGCCCATTCAGTATCCAATACACAGTCATCAACATAAAGGATGCCAAGTGTGAATATTCCCTAGCCATGTCAGCATGAGGGGGGACACAATTTGGAATCTAGGTTTCTCAAGGGGAGAATCAATTTTTTTAAGGGGGGAATATCAAATCCCTCTTATTTAGCAAGGGGTATCATATATTAAACCCTATAAAAAACTTGTTTTGCTTGAGTAGCCATGATGAATGGTTGAGTCATATAAGTTTCCTTGCCAAGGTCAACTCGTATGAATCCTAACTCATTAGTTTGTACATCATTATTATTGGGAACCCACTTGTATTTAAATAAAGACACTTTGAAAATAACATAATCAATATCCAAAATCTTCTCAATGATACCATAAAACATGGTAGTTGTCAAAATAGGATTCACATCTTTCAAACTAGAGAAATACATGGATTCGGCCGCAACCATAACCCTACTATTTCGCATTGTACTGCGATCATCTTTTGCTTTTGTATAAAAGGAAAAATTAGAAATTTCTATGTTGTCCAAGTTATCACAATAAAAAATTTTATGTACGACAACCATTTAATTGTCTCGAATGCACTATCATCATTAGAAATCCTCTTATTATACCAACTTATAAATTTTTTGTTATGTTGTGTCAACAACTACTTATCATTCATTCGGAGATATTTTTTCTTTATTACTGTTTTGTGAGTACATCCCGAGCCATTGGCTTAACATTTAAATATTGAGTACGTCTACCTCTAAATGTGTCAGCATGACGAGATTTTGTAATTCATAAAGACTTTATTTCTAATAAATAGTTTGAACAAAACTCAACAGCTTCTTCGGTGATGTACCTTTCAACGATCGAAGCTTAGGGTCGGTGATGATTCTTCATATATCCTTTAAAGATCTTCATGTATCACTTTATTGGATACATTCGCCTTAAAAAAATAGGATCGCACAATCTGATTTCTCTACTAGATGAACAAGTAAGTGAACCATAATGTCAAAAAACGATGGAGGAAAATACATATCCAATCGACACAAGATTATTGCAGCCTAATCTTCTAAATCATCTAATTTTTTGAAATCAAGAACTTTATTACATAGATCATTGAAGAATAAGCACAATCTGGTTATAATTATTCTTACCATGTTCTTTTCTACATTGTCCCATAGAAAGAGGCATGTATACAAAGTGGTACCTCGAATGTTAGCTCGGAAAGACCATTCTGTATATTCACCTTGAGGGATATCATGAATGCCAAGATCATCGTCTCTTGATTTACAATGCATCATTATATAGCTGCCAATATCATTTGAAACACGCACTGTTGTTTTTGTGGGACTCCATTCAACTTGTTGACCCTAAGTTAGGGCTAAAGTTGAAATAATCATCCATAAGATGCTAAGTAAATTTAAGGACTTCAACATCTTTGGGAGAAAATGAACCAAATATTTTTCAATCTCCACCATTATGTAAATGAGTCTAAGTTGATATTTAAATACTGGATTTTGTGACATCACATTTTCTATAAAAGTGATATTAAAAGTTTCATTTCATCAATAGTTTAAGTTGTTCTTATTTAAATATTATTTTTATTGTTTTTTCTGGTAATATATTAGTGTAGTATATTAATGAGATAATTAAAAAAGTGATACTAAAATAAGATATTCAATGTGGAGGATTTTCATAAAAGAAAATACTAGTGTAATATGAGGGTAATAGGATTCACATCTTTCAAAGTAGAGAAATACATGGATTCGCCCGCAACCATAACCCTACTATTTTACATTGTACTGCGATCATTGTTTGCTTTTGTATAAAAGCAAAAATTAGAAATTTTTATGTCGTCCAAGTTATCACAATAAATTTTTTTATGTATGACAGCCATTTAATTGACTCAAATGCACTATCATCATTAGAAATCCTCTTATTAAACCAACTTATGAATTTCTTGTTATGTTGTGTCAACAACTACTTGTCATTCATTCGGAGATATTTTTTCTTTATTACTATTTTGTGACTACATCCCGAGCCATTGGCTTAACATTTAAATATTAAGTACGTCTACCTCCAAATTTGTCAGCATGACGAAATTTTGGAATTCCTATAGACTTTGTTTCCAATAAATAGTTTGAAAAAACTCAACAGCTTCTTCGGTGATGTACCTTTCAACGATCAAAGCTTAGGGTCGATGATGATTCTTCCTATATCCTTTAAAGATCTTCATGTATTAATTTATTGGATACATTCACCTTAAATAAATAGGACCGCAAAATCTGATTTCTCTACTAGATGAACAAGTAAGTGAACCATAATATCAAAAAATGATGAAGGAGAATACATCTCCAATCGACACAAGATTATTGCAGCCTCATCTTCTAATTCATCTAAATTTTTGAAATAAAAAACTTTATTACATATATCAGTGAAGAATAAGCACAATATAGTTATAATTATTCTTACATTTTTTGAAAGGATACCACAGATAGCCATTGGTAGAAGTTGTTGCATCAAGACATGACAATCATGAGATTTTAAGACAATTAACTTGATATATATATATATATATATATATATATATATATATATATATATATATATATATATATATATATATATATATATAATTTTGACACATTCTATCGCAACATAGGTGATGTAATATTTCTTCCTATGACCATTTTTTATATTCCCGCAGTTAACCCAAGGAAAATAAAAGACACCATTATTGTAAGCAAGATTTTGTTTAGCGTATTCAAGGAATTCAAGAACTCCTTTCTCGTACACCGGACTTAATCTATCATCTTTCATCCAACTAAGGTCCATAACAAATTCTGAAATTTATACCAAAAGACTAATGTGAATGACACACTAATGCTACACATAACATGCTTATATATATATATATATATATATATATATATATATATATATATATATATATATATATATATATATATATATATATATATATATATATATATAACAATAAATATAACACCAAAACCTAAAGCATATTCATAACCACACTTATTTCTTCCTTTGCAAAAGAGGTATAACACCAAAACAAAAACAAGAACATAACTTTCTAACTACAAAAACATCATAGATCCAGAATATGACACATGACAATAACACATAGCTTTCTAACAACGTAAACATCATAAAATTTGAATAAAATCAAACGAAAATCGAAATAAAACCACCATATAAAAGAAAACCATACCACAACGAGCGCGAGAGAGACCAAGAAATGAATAATCAACAATGAATAACGAATAGATAAAGGTAACGTACCTTCCTTCGGAGAGGATGAAGAGACAAGGAAATGATATTCGTTCCCAAAAATGAATGAAGAAGATGAAGATTTTTCTATCGATATCGTCTCGTTTACTAGGGTACTCTTGTGTGTTATAAACAAAATAAAGAACCTGTTATGTTTTAATTTTGTGGAAAATAACTCCCAACAGTTGCAATCAACAAGCGTAGTGAAATATCAAACATATAACCACGGTTGGGTGTAACAACCATAGTTATTCTACGTTTATTTTTAAATAATAATAAATGTTAAGGGACGTGCGCTTATTTTTAGGAACCGTGTAACACCCATATATAAATACATACATCAAAGCATATACATATAGATGAATCCAAGTATTTGATACCGAAAATACTTATAAGTTCCTAGTCAACACATTATACATATTAATGCCCTAAACACAAAAGTTCTAACAACGGCATAATACATACAAGATGTTCAAAACAAAATACTAAGAACTAGATCAACAATGATCACAAAAGAAAATCCACAACGGAAGCTTCGCCATATCCAAAATAAGCATAAGGAATAAGGAAATCAAACTGCTTTCTCCTTACCCTTCGTGGAACCTGTAGTACCTGAAATCAATATATAATGGGGTGAGATACAAAATCTCAGTGAGTTCCCTATCCTATGGATCCTCTCGGCTTTACAAGGTTCTAGCCTATAAGTCTCAGGTCACAAAAGGAACTAGACCTTGAGTTCACACACTAACATTATATGGAATCATACTTAGAGTTCAACAACTCAAACACAAGATTACTAATCGGAAACCGATACCAAGGTATCCCTATATTCCCGTCCCCTTCTACGTCTAGGAGGTGGCACGAGTCATGGATCCTTTGGGAAAATCTTGACATACGAAATGGATTCGGATTCATGAGCCTTTCCCCATGAATCATCACTTCACATGGCCCGTACACCATCACAAGTCTCTACCCGTAGGTTCCATTCGTACACAAAAGCGGGAATCAAACATGCCAAGATTATTAGTGCCTCTCTGCACAGTGCCTCTCTGCACGAAGAATGCCTGTTAGCATTCAAAAGAAAAAAAGGAAATAAAGAAATACAATGGTTCCGATTAATACATCATACAATGGTGATCGCTTACGCAAACCACTAGGCCTGTTAGCCCTTCCTCATAAGATTCTAAACACGTATGTTCCATATAATGTCTCATCCTAGGTTTCTTTGTTAAGCTACATAACCTAACAATTCCTAGTTTCCTCACTTAACCTTTATTCACATAACAATGAAGTTATTCAAACCTCTCTGATATAAATATATATAACAAAGGTATACCAATCCACCTGCAATAGAACTCAACCAACAATTATTATCATTGTCCGTAAACAATGGTAATTTATCACAATTATAGAGTACACAAGCATCATACCAAAAGCATAGTTCACATGATTCTGAACGATAACCAACCCAAGTAATCAAGAAATTCCCGACTCTCGATTAAATAATTCTCCTTTTGTTCCCAAAACCTACACTACTAGAAAGTACACGCTTCTAGCTTCCTACCACTTCGAACGGTGATTAAAACAGAGTTATAGTTCAAAAGTTATGATCGAAACAGTTTTATCTCATTAAACTAAAGAATTGGCTAAGAAAGCTTCAGTTCGCGCCGCGCAACAGCTAGGTCGCGCCGCGAACCTCAGGCAGTGGCAAACCTTACAAAAATTCTCAGAGTATTCGCGCCGCGAACCCTCGTACGCGCCGCGTACTGATAGCAGAACCAAAACCTCCTAAAAAACCTGCTTAGTTCGCGCCGCGCAGCCTATCGTTCGCGCCGCGAAGCGCGCGAAATCAGAAGTTCCAGATCTGTTTCTTGCTTTTCCCATGGTTTAATCCAACCATCTCCATACTCAAACCTTTTCCAGATTTATACTAAAGCATAGAACAACATATATGGTCTCTACTCAGGATTTATTAGCAGCAACAAACATCAATCTCTTAGATTGAGTCAAACCCTAAGATTTCTACCAATAACCCCAATTTCTCAACTTATGATTTCACCCATAAATCAAAACTATAAGTTTCTAACTAGAACCCACCTCGATTACGAGTTGTTGATGTCGAAGATGAGTTGATTTGGCGGAGAATGATGAAGATCCAAGCTTTTTCCTCTTTTCACCTCTTGCTCTTCCTTCTCTCTACTTCTTCTCTCTATCTTTCTCTTCTTGTTGCAAATGAAGAAGAAAACCAAAAAGGAAAAGATATAAGAAAATATCTTAAGTTACACTACTAACTCAAATGTCCAAAAGTATCTCTAATGTACCAATTAATAAAACCTCGGTGTCAGCTAATAACATTAGAGCATTTAATTTAATACGGGGTATTACATCCTCCCCCCCTTAAATAGAAATTCGTCCTCGAATTTAAGAATTACCTGAAAAGGTGAGGGTAAGCATCTCGCATTTCCGATTCAAGTTCCCATGTAGCATCACCCGGATGCGTCACATCCCACTGAACCTTAACAAGAGGAATCTCCTTGCTTCGTAACACTTTAGTCTCTCTCCCCACTACGGCTCGGTAAGGGTTCAAAAGTTAAATCTGATTCTATCTCAATTGCATCTGGTAACACCGGCTGAAGAGGGTCGGGAATAAACTTCCGCAGTTGAGACACGTGAAAAACATCATGCATTTCTGATAGAGAAGGAGGTAAGGCTAAACGGTAAGCTACTTCACCAATCCTTTCTAGAATCTCATACGGTCCCACGTATCTCGGACTTAATTTCCTCGACTTAAACGGTCCTTTCAACCTCAATCTCGGAGTAACCTTCAAGAATACATGGTCACCTTCCATAAACTCCAAATGCCTCCTACGGTTATCCGCATAACTCTTCTGACGATCTTGTGCTTGCTTAACCTTCTCACGAATCATTCTAATCTTGTCCGTGGTCTCTTGAATAATTTCGGGTCCCAAAAATCTATCATCACCAACTTCTGACCAACACAACGGTGTTCCACATTTTCTCCCATACAATGCCTCATAAGGTGCCATACCGATACTTACGTGATAACTGTTATTATACGCAAATTCAATCAATGGTAAAAGCTCCTTCCAATTTCCTCTACTCTCAAGCACACAAGCTCTCAACATATCTTCCAAGGTTTGTATCGTTCGCTCCGTTTGACCATCTGTTTGAGGGTGGTTCGACGTGCTCAAACACAATTTAGATCCCATCGCTTGCTGAAAAACTCTCCAAAACCTCGAAGTGAACTTTGGATCTCTATCCGACACAATACTAGAGGGTATACCGTGCAACTTCACAATTTCTGCGACAAATAACCGTGCAAGATGACTTGCCTTGTAAGTAGTCTTCACGGCTAAGAAATGTGCAGATTTCGTCAACCGATCTACAATCACCCAAATAGAATCATATCCACCTTGAGTACGAGGTAAACTAACCGCAAAATCCATTGAAATACTATCCCACTTCCATATTGGAATCTCTAGTGGTTGTAACAATCCACCTAGTCTTTGATGTTCAATCTTTACTTGTTGGCATATAGCACACTCCGATACGTACACTGCGACATCTCTTTTCATTCCGGACCACCAATAATCTCTTTTCAAATCTTGATACATTTTTGAAGAACCCGGATGTATAGTGAAAGCACCCTTGTGAGCTTCATCCAAAATCCTTCTTTTCAATAACGCATCGTCCGGAACACAAATCCTCTGATTAAACATAATCACTCCATCCGTAGCTCGAGTAAACCCTGGTTGAACCAACACCTCTTGTAACTTAGCATCTGACACTTGTGCTTGTTGAACGTCATTTCTCAAAATAGAATTAACATTCAAGTTTCCCATCAATACTCCATTTTGGGTCCAAACAAATTGAAGGTTGAGATCTCGAAATTTTTCCAATAATGCATACTCTAACATCATCAATTCGGCCCTCTTTAACACCTTCCGACTCAATGCATCCGCCACTTTATTTGCCTTGCCTGGATGGTACTTCAAGTCAAAATCATAATCCTTCAAGTATTCCATCCACCGCCTCTGACGCATATTCAACTCCTTCTGATCGAAAAGGTACTTTAAACTCTTGTGATCACTGAACATTTCAAAATGAACTCCATACAAGTAATGACGCCACACCTTTAGGGTAAAAACAACCGCAGCCAATTCTAAATCATGAGTTGGATAATTCTCTTCGTGAACCTTTAACTGTCGAGATATGTATGCTACCACCTGACCATCCTGCATCAATACACCTCCTAATCCTTTCTTGGAAGCATCGCAAAATACTTCATAGGACTTATTTGGATCAGGAACGATTAAAACAGGAGCAGTCGTCAATCTTTCCTTCAAGCCCATGAAACTCTGTTCACACCCCGAATCCCAATCATAAGGACACTCCTTTCGGGTAAGTCTAGTCATTGGTAAGGCCAATTGAGAAAACCCTTTTATAAATCTTCTGTAGTAGCCGGCTAAGCCCAAGAAACTTCGGACTTCTGAGACATTGCTCGGTCTCTCCCAATTAATTACCGCTTCAATTTTTGACGGGTCCACTGCCACACCTCCTTGAGATATGACATGACCAAGAAATCTTACCTCCGTCATCCAAAACTCACACTTGCTTAACTTAGCAAACAATTGATTTTCTAGCAATACCGACAGAACAATCCTCAGGTGTTCTTCGTGCTCTTGTGGAGTACGAGAATAAATAAGAATGTCATCAATAAACACTACTACAAATTGATCTAAGTAAGGCTGGAATATCCGATTCATATAATCCATGAAAACAGCTGGAGCATTCGTCACACCGAAAGGCATTACCAAGAATTCATAATGACCATAACGGGTTCTAAAAGCAGTCTTTGGCACATCTGAGCTCTTCACACGGATTTGGTGATAACCTGACCGCAAATCAATCTTCGAGAACACACAGGCTCCTTTCAATTGATCTAACAAGTCGTTTATCCTTGGTAAAGGGTATTTGTTCTTGATGGTGGCCTTATTCAACCGACGGTAATCAATACATAGCCTCATCCCACCATCATTCTTCTTTACTAACAAAACTGGAGCTCCCCACGGTGAGACACTAGGTCGCACAAAATGTTTAGCCATCAGCTCCTCCAATTGCCCCTTCAATTCTCTTAATTCAAGCGGTGCCATCCGATACGGAGAAACGGATATAGGAGTCGTTCCCGGTATCAGGTCAATAGAGAATTCCACTTCCCTTTCCGGAGGAAGAGAAGTGACATCCACGGGAAAAACATCAGGAAATTCTCTAACAACAACAATTTGCGAAACCTCTAACTTGTCACCCGTCTCCTCAGTGAGAACCAACAGAACAGACTTCTCTTTCTCAAACAAGAAATTAATCATACCTACCGTACCTTCTAGTATAGTAGTCAACACATCCTTCGGAGTAGCTTCTTCAGATGGAATAATGATTAACTTCTCTTCACACCCAATGAACACCGAATTAGCAGAAAGCCAATTCATTCCCAAAACAACATCTACCTTCTTAAGTGGTAAGCAAACAAGATCAATCTGGAAATTCCTACCACCCACAGATAACACACAATTTTCACACACCAACGGTGTTTCAACCATTTCATCCATAGCAGTAGTAACCGCCATAGGAGGAAATAAAGGAGTAGCTTGCAACCCAAGTTGCTTCATACATTGAAATGACACAAAAGAGTGTGTTGCTCCACAATCAAATAGAACAAAATAAGAATGCCCATTAATGAAACACCTACCCGCAATCAAAGAGTTATCACTCTTGGTCTTCTTAGCATCCAAGGTGTAAACTCTACCAGTACCCCTTCCTTGTACTTGATTCCTATTCTGAGGACAATTCCTAGCCATATGCCCTTCTTGCTGACAATGAAAACATTTCACCCCTTCAAAGCTACACCTTTCAAGGTGATTCTTACCACAGCTACGACACACCGGAGGTGCACTAGACCGAGAACCTTGCACTTGCTTCCCTTTGAAAGCTTGTGGTCTAGGTCGAAATTGTTGGCTTGGCCTTCCCCTCTCATGTTGATTCTTCTTCTTCAAATCTTCCTCAGCTTGAACTTTCTTCAAACTGGTCTCAGCCACATAACATTGTCGCAACACCTCCGTATAAGTAGTGAACTCCCTCTGGGACACACTATGTGAGATATCAGCCCTTAAACCAAACAGAAACTGGTCCACCTTCCAACTCTCATCAGGAGCATACGCGGCCTGCCTAGAGTAAGCAGCCAAAATTTCAAACTTCTCAGCATAAGTAGCCACTGACATATTTTCCTGCCTTAACTGTTGGAACTCCAACTCCTTCTTAGTCCTCAGTGAACTAGGAAAGTATTTCTCCATAAAAGTGGTCTTGAAATTTTCCCATTTCTTAGGTACTTCCTGAGTAGTCATCAAAGCAGAAGCACCCTTCCACCACCTCATAGCTGGACCTTTCAGCGAATGAGAAGCAAACACCACCTTGTTCTCTTCACTACAATGCACGATCTCAAAGATTCCTTCTACATTGGCCACCCACTCATGCGCCTTTATAGGATCTAATCCACCATGAAATTCCGGAGGATTCATGCGAATGAAATCCCTATAAGTCCCACCTACAGCTTCGGGCACAACCACTGGAACATTATGACCGCCATTCATC
This sequence comes from Vicia villosa, assembly GCF_029867415.1. Taxonomy (NCBI): domain Eukaryota; kingdom Viridiplantae; phylum Streptophyta; class Magnoliopsida; order Fabales; family Fabaceae; genus Vicia; species Vicia villosa. The sequence goes on along the minus strand of NC_081184.1, from coordinate 143,373,281 downwards.
TGTTGCATCATCTGCAGCATGAACTGATTTTGCTGTTGTTGCATCTGTTGCATGAATTGGGGCCATGGAACATTTGCACCGCCATCCGGTGGATTCACCTGTGGTGGTCGTGTGGGGGGTCGACCACGAGTCCTGCGTCCGTCCGCCATGTTCCTGGAGGTCATCACAATGGGATTAAGTTGATCAGGCTCAATACCATAGTCATAACACAACAAAGTTCATGGGAACACAACACATCTTGGACAGAAGAAGCACTTATAATATCTCATGGCTAGGTCGAGGATACGACCTGCTCTGATACCAACTGTAACACCCATATATAAATACATACATCAAAGCATATACATATACATGAATCCAAGTATTTGGTACTGAAAATACTTATAAGTTCCTATTCAACACATTATACATATTAATGCCCTAAACACAAAAGTTCTAACAACGGCATAATACATACAAGATGTTCAAAACAAAATACTAAGAACTAGATCAACAATGATCACAAAAGAAAATCCACAACGGAAGCTTCGCCATATCCAAAATAAGCATAAGGAATAAGGAAATCAAACTGCTTTCTCCTTACCCTTCGTGGAACCTGTAGTACCTGAAATCAATATATAATGGGGTGAGATACAAAAGGAACTAGACCTTGAGTTCACACACTAACATTATATGGAATCATACTTAGAGTTCAACAACTCAAACACAAGATTACTAATCGGAAACCGATACCAAGGTATCCCTATATTCCCGTCCCCTTCTACGTCTAGGAGGTGGCACGAGTCATGGATCCTTTGGGAAAATCTTGACATACGAAATGGATTCAGATTCATGAGCCTTTCCCCATGAATCGTCACTTCACATGGCCCGTACACCATCACAAGTCTCTACCCGTAGGTTCCATTCGTACACAAAAGCGAGAATCAAACCTGCCAAGATTATTAGTGCCTCTCTGCACAGTGCCTCTCTGCACAGTGCCTCTCTGCACGAAGAATGCCTGTTAGCATTCAAAAGAAAAAAAAAGGAAATAAAGAAATACAATGGTTCCGATTAATACATCATACAATGGTGATCGCTCACGCAAACCACTAGGCCTGTTAGCCCTTCCTCATAAGATTCTAAACACGTATGTTCCATATAATGTCTCATCCTAGGTTTCTTTGTTAAGCTACATAACCTAACAATTCCTAGTTTCCTCACTTAACCTTTATTCACATAACAATGAAGTTATTCAAACCTCTCTGATATAAATATATATAACAAAGGTATACCAATCCAGCTGCAATAGAACTCAACCAACAATTATTATCATTGTCCGTAAACAATGGTAATTTATCACAATTATAGAGTACACAAGCATCATACCAAAAGCATAGCGTTCACATGATTCTGAACGATAACCAACCCAAGTAATCAGGAAATTCCCGAATCTCGATTAAATAATTCTCCTTTTGTTCCCAAAACCTACACTACTAGAAAGTACATGCTTCTAGCTTCCTACCACTTCGAACGGTGATTAAAACAGAGTTATGGTTCAAAAGTTATGATCGAAACAATTTTATCTCATTAAACTAAAGAATTGGCTAAGAAAGCTTCAGTTCGCGCCGCGCAACAGCTAGGTCGCGCCGCGAACCTCAGGCAGTGGCGAACCTCACAAAAATTCTCAGAGTGTTCGCGCCGCGAACCCTCGTACGCGCCGCGTACTGATAGCAGAACCAAAACCTCTTAAAAAACCTGCTTAGTTCGCGCCGCGCAGCCTATCGTTCGCGCCACGAAGCGCGCGAAATCAGAAGTTCCAGATCTGTTTCTTGCTTTTCCCATGGTTTAATCCAACCATCTCCATACTCAAACCTGTTCCAGAGTCATACTAAAGCATAGAACAACATATATGGTCTCTACTCAGGATTTATTAGCAGCAACAAACATCAATCTCTTAGATTGAGTCAAACCCTAAGATTTCTACCAAAAACCCCAATTTCTCAACTTATGATTTCACCCATAAATCAAAACTATAAGTTTCTAACTAGAACCCACCTCGATTACGAGTCGTTGATGTCGAAGATGAGTTGATTTGGCGGAGAATGATGAAGATCCAAGCTTTTTCCTCTTTTCACCTCTTGCTCTTCCTTCTCTCTACTTCTTCTCTCTATCTTTCTCTTCTTGTTGCAAATGAAGAAGAAAACCAAAAAGGAAAAGATTTAAGAAAATATCTTAAGTTACACTACTAACTCAAATGTCCAAAAGTATCTCTAATGTACCAATTAATAAAACCTCGGTGTCAGCTAATAACATTAGAGCATTTAATTTAATACGGGGTATTACAAACCGTGATGCAAAGTTTTTTAATAAAATAAAAAAAAGCATGCGCGTTAAAAATGAGATATCATTATGGTTGATTAAATGGTCGTGGTTATATAGTGTTACCGAAGGTATATGTTGTAGTAGTGTGCTTATGAACATCCAATCGAGTCCAAATAACCATCAAAAACTTTAAAAAGGCATATCATAATCTAAGAAGCGGAAATAATGTATTAGCAAACAAATTTAAAAACAAAATGAAAACAAAGTTTGAATTTTGTTATCCGGGTAAACGGTCCAGATTTAAAAATCCAAACTACACACACTATAGCAAAAGCGTTCATGCACATACCCTAACCCTCAAATGTTCCAAATTCTTACTAAATCTAATTAGGACCAAACAAATATTACATTTCTATTGGATATTTTCTAGTGTAGCATAGTTATAACCTATAAAGGAATTGCATGTATCACAAATCAAAAAAAGTAAGGATATGAGAAACTTATACAATGTGAGCGATGAATCGATTATATTGAATGGAGAGGAAGTTGATGAAGATGTTAGGTTTGAATGAAAAAAAGAAGAGCTAGAGAGAAAGATTGAAACAATGTTAGAACAGGAGTAGGCACTCGTGAGAGTTTTATTCTACACTTGTTTGTTTGGTTTCAAATGTAAGGAAAAGAAGATAGAAAGATAGAGGGTGGTTACTTAAATGAATGTGTCTGTATTTTAATATTCGTAGGTTGAATCAGGATTTTGAAATTAAGACATATCGTTAACTTTGATTTGGAAGTGGTTCTAAGGTTGGGTTTGCTGGGGTGTGCTGGGTGCGTCCAAATTTCAATATTCGTAAGTTATTCATACAGAAATTGATGATGATGAATAATTTCGGATAATGGCGAAAATGGGATTTGATTATGGATTTTTGACTAGTGGTAAAAGTGACATATATAATAATATTTTTATGATGAATGTCACGTTAAATATAAAATAAATGAAAACGATAAAAAAAATCAAAGTTATAATAACACGTCATAAAATAATAATTATACCCCAGTCTTACAATTATTTGATTTGACCAAAAGACTCTAATATTACATCTGGAAAAAATTGCATTCAAGATGACTTCTGTTAAGTTAGTATGTGATTATAACAAAGATGATTTTAGGCAACAACGAAAAATTATGTCCAATTTTTTTTTTAAATGTTGTATATTCTCTAGTAGTCTTTTTACGAAGCTATATGTCCGTGTTATATATGATAAAAAAATTGCATTTCGAATAACTTATAGGTAAGTTAGGTGGTGATTAGAACAAAAATGAGTTTAGGCACACAGAAAACCCGTGACCTAAAGTTAAAAAAAGTTGTTTCCATTGTCTTACTTGTATACCAAATTAGGAACATTTGGGTGATCTGGCTAAAGGTTATTAATTGTTCACTCTTGAAAACGGTTTTAAAATCGTGGTCTAACATGTAATTGCCAAATGAAAAAAGAAACATACCGAAAAACTTATAACAAGTTATCCAATGAACGAAATTTTGATAAAAAATTATAATAGCGGAAAACTTATAAAAAGTTATCTGGTGAACAAAATCCTAGTAAAAAATTATAGAGCCAAACAATTTATAACAAGTTACCAGGTGAACAAAAATTTGATAAAAAATTATAATATGGCAAAACTTATTACAAGTTATCTGATGAAGAGATATTAAGTATTTGGATTCTTTAAGTGACGTTCTCCGATACACTAGTGTAGCAGTATACAAAATTCTATTTCGAAAAAATAAATAATAAATAAGGGTAATTGATCTATTTTAAAAAATATAAGAGTAGATGATAATTGTAGGAGTATGGGTAGGGGTGTTTATTAGTTCTGGAAAATCCGAACCAAACCGAAATCCAAACCAAACCATAATGTTTGGTTTGAGCATTTTTTTAGTTCGGGAAAAAACCGAACCAAACCAACAAAATTCGTTGTTAATTGGTCCGGGCATCGGATTTCCAAAACTCCTCCCGCGGACCAGTCTTCCCGAACCTACCATAACTAATATGTAATATTTATATCATAATTATCATGGAAACTAGTATAACGTATCCAGTTTCAAGAAGATGAAAAAATGAAAATTCATTTGGGATATTCATAATCTATACGAAGAAACAAACGAGTTTGAGATTTTACATTATTATTGAAATTTAGTTGATGTAAATCAGATATTTTTAAAAATATTTGTGCACATTTGTTGTTAGTGTATCCGATCAATCCAACTCAAACCAACCCATTGTTTTTCGATTTGGTTCGATTTGAACTTTATTGCAAAAGTGTGCAAATCCAATCCAAACCAATATATATTTTTTATTGGGCATCAAATTCTCTCAAAACCGAACCAAACCGGCCCGCGAACATCCCTAAATTTGGGGTAATTTTTTATTTTATCTTAGTATTTGCTAGATTTTAATCTCAATATCGACCTAAACCTTATTGTAGACATGTCACAAAATGAATCAAAATACAACTTATTAATATAAAAGTTGATAGGTCAATATTAAGCAAGAACAAGTATAACAAATTTATTAATATTTAATTTATTTTCTTCTTGAATACATAGAAGAAAAGCTTAAAGCTTTTACCATGAGTATCTTTTCTCCCAAGATTTTTTGTACTGATTATAAAAATAGGCTCCATCAGTTCTAATAGCTCTCCAACACTGAGAAATACATAAATCTTCATCTTTCTTAGCATCATAAATTACCATGTTCTTTTCTACATTGTCCCATAGAAAGAGGCATGTATACAAAGTGGTACCTCGAATGTTAGCTCGGAAAGACCATTCTGTATATTCACCTTGAGGGATATCACGAATGCCAAGATCATCGTCTCTTGATTTACAATGCATCATTATATAGCTGCCAATATCATTTGAAACATGCACTTGAGCACATGCCCTTGTATAGGAAATTTATGAAGGAGGTGATGGCGAAAAAGAGATCACTGGGAGGGGAATCAAAAATTGCAACTGAGAAGTGTGGTATAGTCTCATCAGCAAGCAAGATCCCAATAAAGAGGAAAGACCCTGGAGCGGTGGCGATACCATGCACTATCAAGAATATAACATTTAAAAAGGTACTTCTCGATTATGGTTCTAGTGTGAGTTTAATGCCTCTATCCATTTTCAAAAAGCTTGAATTGGAAAAGATTAGTGAAAGTAAGACACAATTAAGGTTCACCGATCACACCATTAAAAAATCATATGAGGTAGCTGAAGATGTACTAGTGGAAGTTGATAAGTTTGTATTCCCTGTTGACTTCCACATCATGGATATTCCGGAATACGAAGAAACTCCTATTCTTCTTGGGAGACCATTTTTGTCGACAGACCGCTGCAACTTCGACATTGAAAAGGGACACTAACACTGAAATCATTTGATGAAGAAGTAACCTTGAAGATGTTAGGAGTTAAGAAACATAAGGCGGTTGTAAATGATCAAACTTCTGGTGGTATGGCAGAAAGTGAGGAAAAAGACAAAAAGCCTAAACATCTCAAAGAAAAAGTTTCAAGCATAGCCTCTCGGGTACAAACAACTCATGGAGCTATCAAAAGTCCTAAGAAGGCTAAGAAAGTCAAGAACAATGTGGGAAGTGAATTGAAGAGAAAAGTTGTCCATGCCTTTCATCTTCATGAGTTCTTGGTTGAGGAGGTGAAAAGCAACCAGGTGTGGAATAGAAAATACCCTCCATAATAAAGGGTGATGGACCGTCGAGCCATGGGACGTTAAACGAAGCGCTTCGTGGGAGGCAACCCACACTTTTAATAACTACTTTGTCTTTTTGTTTTTTTTTCAGGAAATAAAAGGGGCATTTCAAGTGGAAGCTATGAAGTGCATTACCCTCTGTGAGTCACCTTTCTCGGGCTTGTTCTAAAACATTGAGGCTAATGTTTCGGTCAAGTTTGAGGGAGGTTTTACTTTTAGCATTCTAAAACATTGACCGAAATATTTAATTTTTGAAGAGTCTTGATCTTAAAGAGCGATCGGGAATAGTATATAGAGATGAAGGGAGGATTGTTTGAGGACAGGAAGTTCGGAATAATGTGGAAAGAAGAGGTTTGTTTAAACACCCTTGGTTCCCTAAAAGAAATACGAGTATAACGTGTATATTTGTACCATAGTACTTGCCTCCTGAGAAGTACTCCTCGAGTAGTTTATTGATACAGTCTGGCATAATTCAGATTCATGTGCATGATGACTAGTTGAGAAGAAAAAAAATATATAAAACATTGGCACCAGATGATGAAAAGGCGGTAAAAGACAACCGGCTCGCTAAGTTGGGTAACCCTCACCCGGTTATTCAACCCAAAAGAGGTTGATCCCCAAACGTCGTCCAAAAGGACAATATATAACTGCAAAGTTTGAAAATTTCATCGGTAATAAAAAGGTAGCCAATGCTGCTCGTTTGGTGCCAGAAAAAGAAAATAAAAAGCCTTGATTTGTCTCATGCATGTGATGATTATTATAAGAAATACAGTGCCTTAATGTGATTGTCCGAATGAAAGAGGAGGAAAATCGGAAAGAGACTTAAGTGCAAAGCATAGTTGGAGAGGTATCCGAAAGGGGAGCTTGAGGTTTAATGTTGTAGCAGAAACTCGTCGCGTCATGTGAATGCCGGACCAACTGTTTATTGATCAATACAAACGAATATCTCACGTATGAACACCGGTGTGCCTTGAAGGTCATTAACTCTTGTAATTGTCGCTTGAGGTCAAGCAACGATTTAAGTTTAGGGGAGTTTGATCAGTGGTTTTTACATATGTTTTTACCGTTGTTTTTAGTTATCTTTAAGTTAGTTTATTTAGTATTTTTTTTTCTTTTTTCTGCATTTTATGCTTTGAGTGTGTGTTTAAGTGTTTGCAGATGCAGATGAATGAAGTGGAGAAAATCAGTGTGAAAAAGTGAAGAAACTGAAGAAAAAGCACATTGCCTGCCTAGACGCGTCCCCACACACGTGTGGAGTTTGTGAAAGCACCTCCTGCTGCTGATACACGTCCTCAAACGCGTGTGAAGGTGAAAAAAGGTGGTCTCCTGACTTGCATGGAGCCAAAAAATTTTCCTCTGCCCACACGCGTTCCCAGACGCGTGTCTGATCCCCAAACGCGTCCCAGGACGCGTGCCAGAAGTCCAAAATTGCAAAGGAAATCCTCACGCTGCTCAGACGCGTCTCTGGACCCGTGTCATCCTACCAGACGCGTGTGCACGGGCTATTTTGGGCCTGTTTTGCTGAAAAGCCCAGAATGACAGAAATAAAAGAAGGAGAGTGCGTTTGGACAAGGGTTGGATAGTTTTGAGTGCGAAAATACATTAGAGAGGCTGGAGAATTCAAGATTGATGCAAGGAGTGAAGAATTCTATGAGCTTTAGCCATTGAAGATCTGATTCCTTCATTTATCTGTAATGTCTACAATCAAAACTATGTTTTCTGTTATTGTTATGAGTAGCTAAACCCCCCATTGCCAGGGGGGTGACCCTGATTCTGATTGTGATGAATTTGTTCAATTGATGCAATAACTATTTTACTTTTCGTATCTGTTAATTTGTTCTTCATCTGTTAGTAATGCTTTATCCGTCGAAAAAACGGATTCTGAATATGAATGAATAGTGTAGCTGAACGACATATTATTTGTGGACATGATTAAGAACATATAATATCTATATCACCCAAGACTAGGGATATTATATTGTAACCAGAAATTCTTGTTATTGGAATGCTTGATCATAACCGTAATTATCTATGGACATAGTAATTAGGTTGTGAGGTCAAAGATCTTTTCACTAAGGCCTTAGGATTAGATAATCTAAAGAACCGGTAATTAACTATGAAAAGCATGTTGTTGCATTGAGACAGGAAATTCGTTGCATGAAGAATCATTCACCGTCCCTAGCAATCTACTCATCTATGTTCATAGTTCTATTATTCTACATATTTACTTTATTTGCAAAACCAACCAAAACCCCTTTTGAACTTTTGTTTAATTGAAATACTGATAAAACTCTATATCGTCAAGCAGTCCTTGAGATTCGATATTCGGGAAATTTTCCCTTTATTACTACAGAGGCAAAATAATACAATTGCCATTTTACCGATCAATAGACGTTATCTGGACCCCTCCGGTCTTTGGTTGGATCAAATGTAATGTCGACGGTATGGCAGCTAGGCAAGAGGCCGCTTGTGGGGGTATTTTTCGAGACTGGCAGGCTAATCACATCTTAAGTTTCAGTGCGTACATTGGTGATGGCTCCCCGGTGGTGGCTGAATTTGTTGCTACTATCATGGCTATTGAGAAAGCTCAGCAAATGAAATGAAAAAAATTATGGATTGAGACGGATTGTAAATTAGTTGTCAAAGCTTTTGCAAACTGTAATTTGGTGCCTTGGAAATTAAAATCTCGTTGGTTTTTGTGTTGGAACTACACTCTTATCATTGATTTTAGAATCACACACATCTACCGTGAAGCCAATTTTTGCGCCGATTTCCTGGCTAATCTAGGCTCCAAGAGCAAATCGATTACTTGGTTTAGTTATGTGCACTAGGATATTTGTAAGGATTACTTGTTAGACGAGAATGGATCCCCTAGAATAAGGCTTTGTGCTTAAGAGATTTTGGTTTGGTCCCCCTCTTGTGTTCTTTGTAATCTTTTTTTTTTCTAATATATTTATCCTTTTTGTTAAAAAAAAAAAAAAGTCTCTAATGAAAAAATTGGTTTAAATAACATCTTATAAAGTCATTTTAAGTATTATAGCTTTTTATTAAGATTTTTGATGGATGACAATAAACAAAATAAAAATGAAAAGCTCTTTTTAGTAGTTTCTCACAATATTGTTTATTTATAAGAATTTTATTTTATTTTTGTTAAAATATTTAACGTCATGCTAAATTATAATCCTACAACTTCTTCTAATAAAATTTCCTGCCAAAACTTTTCACTAATTTTTAATCAATTAATAAAATCAAAAAATTAATAATATCTAAATAATAATAATATAATTAATTCATTCTTCCCAAAATACAATAAATTTTTTCACCAAATGTTTTTTTATTCATCATATTAATTACTATTTATTTAAGAGTTTAAAGATAGTGCACATTTAACGACACTGCTAATTTTTTAACCCACTAACAACTACTTCATACAAAACTTTATATTGATGCACATTTAGCAACACTGCTAATTTTTCTTCTATTCTCAAGTTGTTTGAAATGTTTACTTCCCCCTTTCATTTGTATAGATGCTATTTCTAATTTTTTTTGTTTTTGTTTGTAGGTACATATATCTTTTAAGTATAAGAAAATATGTTCTTTTTGTAAATATTTTGTTGAATAAGTTGGATTATGTAAGATTGAGAATTAAAAGATGAATGCTAGAAAATTATTTTTTAATCTTTTTATTAGTCAATATTATAATATGTTATGTTATTTTAATTTTATTGACTTTTTAATTTTTCATTTTTTTGGTAGGTATTGATTTTGAAGTTCTTTTAATTTTATTGAAGTTTATTAATTTTAATTTATTTTATCATTCATTCATTTTTTTATTTCTGGCTATTACTTATGCTTTCTTTTCATTTTTTTACTATTTTTTTCTTATTTTGCTTATCATGGTTTTTCTAATTATTGTAGTTTAATTTTAAATTTTATTATTTACGTATGTTAGATAATTAGTTGATTTCTAAAAATTGATTAGTATATGAATTTTGTTTATATACAATTTGTATTTTTCAATTATATTATAAATATATATTTTATTTTTTATTTAATTCAAACTATTACATTGATGACATATTTTTATAAAATATATACTAATTAAAAATACTTAAAATATTTTTTAAATGTATATTTTTTAATACACTACGCCAAATTTGGCTTTTAGCAGCACCCCTACGAAAGCGCTTTTAGGAAAAGCGCTGGCATAGGCTTCGCTAAAGACAAAATTAAAAAACACGCTAAAAAAGCGCTCTAATAGTGGGGGGGTATGAAAGCGCTTTTAAGAAGCGCTCTGGTAGGGGGGGGTTATGAGAGCGCTTTTCAAAAGCGCTCTGGTAGGTGGGGGGTACGAAAGCGCTTTACAAAAGCGCTCTGGTAGGTGGGGGGAACGTGGGGGGAACGAAAGCGCTTTTCAAAAGCGCTCTGGTAGGGGTGTTTAATGAGAGCGCTTTTTGTCAAAAGCGCTGGTATAGACCAGGCTATGAGAGCGCTTTCCAGAAGCGCTTTAGTAGCCTTATTACTAAAATTTGATATTACGCGTTCAGAATCCCTAATTCATCTTTTTTCTCCCATTGACGCTAACTTGCCCAGAAAACCCAGAAAACCCATTTTGTCTCCCCCATCTTTTTTCTTCCACTTCGTCTCCCCCACTTTGTCTCCCACAACTCAAAGTTCTTCACCGCCGCCGCCGCCGTGTAGCATCTCGCCTCCACCGCCGCCGTCATCTTCATCTTCATGTATGTCACCTTGTTTTCTTTTGCTTTATTTTTAATTGTTTTTGTTCGACTGGCTATGTTTCTTAATAGGTTATAATCCATGAACACAATTTCTTGTTGCTTTGTTGTTGGGTACTGAATGTGTTGTGCTGAAGAACACAATTTTTCAAGAATAGAACACATTAGTGCCATTATTTTAGCTAAAAACAGAACTTTGATATTTTTATATCTAAATTGCAAACACATTTGTCAAGAATAGAACACATTAGTGCCATTTTCGTTTTTAATTATAATGGGTTGTTTGAAATGAAAGCATGAAATGAAAGCTATAGTATATGATATGAAATGAAAGCTATAGTATATTATGAAAGCATGAACTACTTGCTGCATAATTTCTTCTTTGTCATATCATTGAGTTATTTGAATTGTAATGGGTAGTTCAATTGAGGGTTAATAACTTGTCTACACCAAATGATTATTAAGAGAAACTACGTTCACTTTAATGTTTTATGGTTTTACTTGATTCTAAAATATGAGTGAGGATTCTTTCATTTCTTAAAAGGAGTAGAGTTTTGAAAAATGGAGACCTTTGTTACTAAAGTTTGTTTAATTGTATAAATGCATATATATTTGAAAGTGATAATATGTATTTTGTCTAATTTGATTTCTTATAATCTCAAAGCATTACTAATTCGATATTTATTTCATTTCATATTAAAAGTAATGTATGAAAATAAATTAAGATTCTATTTTAAAAAGACCGTTAGTTATCACTTAATCCTACTGGTGGTTATGTTGTAAGTTAGTTATAAAGTTAGACTGTTAGTTGAGGTTAATTGTTAGGACTAATGAACTAGCCTCTCATTTACGAACCAATGTATGTTGAACAAGCCGTGGTACACATGTATGCATCTGTTCTTTCTCTTGTTTGTAGTTACTAGCTAATTGATAATTGATTTCATATCATTTTAAATAATTGAGTTCTAGATTGGGTTTATTTTGATATTTGTTAGTAGTGGTGTATTTAACCGCATGGTGTGTGTGTTTAATTTTACAGTTACTTTGAAGTCTCTGGTTTCTACTTGTACAACGCCGATTCAAACCTACCCATCTCCCACATCAAGTCTAACTCAGGTTACTATCCCTTTCTTTTTGCTTATAGTTTGTTATTTTCTGCTTATAGTTTATTGTTTATGGTTCTATTTAATATCAATTTAGTGTCTCTCAACCAATTTTTTGGTTTGTGGACTTATATTACCTTGAAATAAGGTAATGTCTTCTTTAAGAATTCGGGTATTCTGATTAGGTTTTCTGATTAGGTATTCTATTATGATGATAGCTATTTATTATCTTGACAGAATTCCTTAGTACCTGATAGAGAAACCAAGAAGCATTTGTTTAGCTTAATTAAGACATGGATAAGACATGGATGAATTCAAACCGATTGTCGAAAGAGTACGAGAAAGGGGTATGGGAATTTGTTGAGTTTGCGGTTGCGAACTCCAAAGACCCGCTTCGAATGCCGTGTCCTTGCTTGGGTTGCTGTTATGCCGGGGGTAAGGTTGACGGGAATCAGTTGGGATCTCATTTACTACGGTTTGGAATTGATAGAAGTTATACATGTTGGACAATGCATGGTGAGAAAAGTACCGGGAATGCTGGGTCGAGGTGTAATAGGAAGTATGCTTCAAACGACGATTGCACAGACACATACGATTGTGATCGAGTCGAAGAGATTGCAGAAGCGCTGGAAGAAGATCTAGCGGATTGTCCCAAAATGTTTGAGAGGTTGGTAAGCGATGCAGAGAAACCGTTGTATGATGGTTGTTCAAAATTCACAAGATTGTCTGCGGTGTTAAAGTTGTACAACTTAAAGGCGGACAATGGATGGTCGGATAAAAGTTTCACAGAGTTATTAGCCCTTATGAAAGATATGCTACCAGAGGATAATGTTCTTCCCAATCGAACGTATGAAGCCAAAAAGATGTTGTCTTCTATTGGAATGAGCTATGATAAGATACACGCATGTCCAAACGATTGCGTTTTGTTTCGAAACGAGTATGCAGCGTTGAATGAGTGTCCTAAATGTGGTGCCCCTCGATATAAGAAAAAGTTGTCTCCTGCTAAAGTCTTATGGTATTTTCCTATAATTCCGAGATTTAGACGCATGTATCGTAGTGAGACCGATTCAAGACACTTGACTTGGCATGCAGATGAAAGAATTATTGATGGAAAGTTGCGACATCCGGCAGACTCACCACAATGGAGTAAAGTTGATACTGAATATCCTGAATTTGGAAAAGAAGCAAGAAACCTTCGGTTGTCATTGTCTACTGATGGAATGAACCCGCATGGTATTCAAAGTATCTCGCATAGCACATGGCCTGTGATTCTTATGATTTATAACTTACCTCCGTGGCTATGTATGAAGCGTAAGTACATGATGTTATCTATGCTAATTTCTGGGCCTAAACAACCAGGGAATGACATAGACGTATACTTGGCACCCTTAATCGAAGATTTAAAGTTTTTGTGGGAGAGAGGTGTGGAGGTTTACGATGGGTATAGGAAAGAAAGTTTCAACTTGAGGGCGATGTTGTTTGGAACAATTAATGATTTTCCAGCATACGGAAATCTATCCGGGTACAGCAACAAGGGTCAAAAGGCGTGTCCTGTTTGTGAAGATGAAACCGATACGACACGATTGGCGCTTTGTCAGAAGAATGTCTTTCTCGGCCATCGTAGATTCTTAAATTCTAATCATCACTACCGTGGGTGGAGAAAAGCATTCAATGGAGAGGCCGAACATCGTACAGCCCCGCCTTTTTTGTCAGGTGATCAAATTTTTGAAAAGGTGAAAGATGTGAGCACTCAGTTTGGCAAGCCTTTTGCACATTCAATTGTCAAGGGTGGGTGGAAGAAGAAGTCAATTTTCTTTGAACTTCCATATTGGAAGTCGTTGTACGTAAGACATTTCCTGGATGTTATGCATATTGAAAAAAATGTATTTGACAGCGTTATAGGTACGCTACTCAATATACAAGGAAAGTCTAAGGATGGCGTTAACATAAGGAATGACATGGTAAACATGGGGATGAGAACTGAATTGGCGCCCGTGACGAAAGGAAGACGAACATATTTGCCACCTGCTGTTTACACTCTATCTAGAAAGGAGAAGAAAACATTGTGTAAGTTCCTCAGTGAAGTAAAAGTTCCAGAAGGCTACTCTTCAGATATTAGAAGACTTGTGTCCATGAAAGACCTCAAGTTAAAGAGTTTGAAGACGCATGATTGCCATGTTATAATGGAACATTTTTTACCAATAGGTATACGTTCTATTCTGCCAGAAAAAGTAAGAAGCGCAATAACTAAGCTGTGTTTCTTCTTCAGGTCTATTTGCAGTAAGGTGGTCGATCCCGCGATCTTACCAACATTGCAAAATGAGATAGTTGTTACTTTATGTGATCTTGAAATGTATTTTCCTCCCTCGTTTTTTGACATAATGGTTCATCTAGTCGTTCATCTTGTGAAAGAGACACAACTGTGCGGACCAGCTTATATGAGATGGATGTACCCTGCTGAACGTTATATGAAAATATTAAAAGGGTACGTGAAAAACAGAAGTCGACCGGAGGGTTGTATTGCCGAGCGATACGTTGCTGAAGAAGCGGTTGAGTTTTGTACTGAATATCTGTCAAATGTTCAATCAATTGGACTCCCCAAATCTCATATTGTCGAAAAAAAAGAAGGAAAAAGGCTAATTGGAAATAAAGTTGTGACAGTATCAATGGTCGAACGGGATCAAGTGCACTTGTATGTTCTGCACAATGAGATTGAGGTTGAGCCGTTTGTTGAAATGCACAAAGTTGTTCTCCGAGATTTAAATCCAAATAGAAATGAGAACTGGATAGTACGAGAGCACAATCGAAGTTTCATACCGTGGTTTAGAGATCATATTTATTCAAAGTATCGTTCAGATCCTGCTTCAGTAACAGAAAGGTTGAGATGTTTAGCCTATGGTCCATCTGTAATTGTACTTTCTTATAGCGCATACGCAATTAATGGATACACATTTTATACCAAAGAACAGGATGATAAAAGTACTATGCAAAATAGTGGTGTAACCTTGGTAGCTGAAGCTATGCACATATCAAGTGCGAATGACTTAAATCCGAAATTTGCAAATTTGTCATATTTTGGGGTTATCGAGCGCATTTTGGTGTTTGATTACGCGAAGTTTCAGATTCCTGTATTTGGTTGCAAGTGGGTTGAAAATAATAGTGGCGTACGAATGGATAAGTCAGGATTTTTGCAAGTGGATCTCAATAGGGTAGGGTACAAAGATGAGCCTTTCATTCTAGCCTCTCAAGCTAAACAAGTGTTCTATGTCAATGATCCGACAAGTACGAAATGGTCTATAGTGCTTTTATCTAACAAAATAGTTGATGAAAAAATTGAAGATCAAGGTGATATTGGTGTTGGCATTGAATCTTGTACAAGAAACGATCAAAATGAGAATGAATCTTGTATTAGAAATGATCATAATGAGGGTATTTGGATCAATCCAACCGTCCGCATTGTTAAGAGACGCGTAGTACACAAACCTACCAAGAAAAGAAAGAGACGTTAGTGATAAAGGTAATAGTATACATAGTCCGACTAATTTGTTTTATTCAATTTGGTGCATATTCTCGTTTTGTACATAACTTTTGAACCATGTATCCGCTTGTTGACTTCTTTACATGTAACTATACTATTTTGACGATTCCGGAGCTGCTCATGCACTTATCTTTACATTTCGGGACTATTTTTTTATCGGTTTTGCTTCTGCCCGTAATCAAAAGTCGGGCTTAGGGTCTGAATTTCGGAAAACCGACTTTGTTTTTGAGTCCGTGGCGACGTTTTACCATAGCCATGTAAATTTCGTTCAATTCCGATAACTTTCTTTTTTACGCTTATTTTGATTTGTACCGATTTCGTTTCCGATTTACTTGTACATGCATGGTTTGACTTCCATTTGACTTGTATAGATTGTTAGCTTATTAATAGTGTACTAATGTGCTTTAGTTTGTTTGATACAGGTTCAATGGCTTCAGATAGAGATGCTCCACCTGAAAACCCACCTGAAAACTTACAAGAAAACTCACAAGAAAGAGTTGCTTCGGATACAAATGCTCCACCTGATACTGAAGCAAAAGAGGTTGCACGAGGCATCACTATTATGAGGAGTATCATACGACATAGAGACCAAGGATTAGTGTACCGATTGGAATGGAATTCTGATAAACAACCAATTGGTCCTAATTCTGCAAAGTTGACAAGTTATATTGGTACACTTGTCCGTATGCATATTCCGGTCTCCATAGCTACCTGGAAATCGAAAACGAAAAATTTAGAATTGGAGGAGAAAAAACAAGCGATTTGGGAAGAGCTTCAGGTATATATCATATATGGTTAATTGTTGTTATTATCTTGACGATAAATTGTTTAAATTATTTATACTAACACACTATGCGTACGTTTTTTTGCAGAGGACTTTTGAGATACCAGATGAACGTAAAAGCTACATACTTAGTTTGGCCGGCAAGAGATATAGAGGGTGGAAAAGTTTTTTGACAAACACCTATCTTAAGGATAAAGATGGAAAATTTCTTGAAAATGCACCGGGACGGCCAACAAAGTATGCGACCTTCATTGATGAAGCAGATTGGGCTGAGTTTGTAAAGCAAAGAGATGAAGCTTTTCAGAAAAAGAGTGCCACGAATAGGGAGAGAGCATCCAAACCCGCGTATCCATACAAAAAAGGGCGTTTGGGATATGCACGCTTAGAGGATAAAATTGTAAGTAAATAGAAATTCGATTTAATTAATTGTCTACATGTGCATGTTTTAATTGACGATTTTATCGTTTGTGTCAATGCATAGTTGGAGGAGACTAAAAGTGAGGAAGCTTCACTTCCTGTACATGTGTTGTGGAAGGAAGCTCGTGTGGGCAAGAATCACGCTGTCGATCCCGATGTTCAGAGAGTTTATACTGAATGTGTAAGTATAATACTATGTCTTTAATTAAATCAAATGTTTTTTAATATATAAATGACTTTTTATCTCCACTAATAATTATTTAAATGTAAATGAATTACAGGAGACCTTGTCGCAATCGGCATCCACCGGTGAGGAGAGCGTACTTAGTAGAGTACTAGATGCTCCCGAGTATCCCGGTCGGGTGAGGGGTAAGGGTCATGGTGTGACTCCAACCTCTTTTTACAAGAGTCCTAGGAGAAGAAATCCTTCAAATGAAGAAGTGTTGCAAAAGTTGGCGGAATTGCAAGCACAAGTCTCTGAATTGCAAAGAGATAAAGAGGCGTATATGAGAGAAAAATGCAACACTTCATCGGTGAAAGAAACTAGTGATAAGGCTAGTATCAACTATCAAAGGAAATTTCCCGAGGTAATTATAATTTTTTTTCCTTTTAAATTGTTCTATTTTATTAATGATAATGACTTTATATTTACTATTGGTTTAGGGCATTTCATCTTGCCAACTATACTTATCGGAACCGAGTTATCGACTAGTTGGCAAGGGAAAAGTGCACAACACTTCGGGAGATTTACTTCACCACAGACCGCTCCCGGATGGACACCTGAAAGTATCGGTGGATGTTGTATTAGATCGTGATGCGATTCTACCGGTACCTGACATGGTCTCAGAGACGACATTGCTGCGAGATGCAATAGGATCGTTTGTTGCATGGCCCTCGGAGCTCATTACCATTAGTGATGAGGTAAATTGAAAACGATTATGAATCATTTAGTTTTCGAATGTCAATTCTAAACCGTTTATTAATTATGTTTTACATTTTATTTTTAGACTGCTCCTATAAAACCCGCAATTAAGGGTAAAGGGATTTTACAGGAGGAGGAGTCTGTTGCATCGCTAAAAGAGGTACATTTAAAGTGTTAATATATAATCTGAATCAAAATATGCATGATTTTATATTTTACCTAACTTATATGATTTTTAGGCATCCGCTCGGGAGTCACAACAAGTGACGCAGCAGGTTCGTAGCGTACCACCCAGTGGTCCTCCGAAGCAAGCGGCAAGAAAAGGCGGTGCTTTTGTGCCTCGATACCGGGCGACACTCGCAACAATGGTTGATATGTCCGATATGAAGGATGGTGCTTTACGGGAAATCGATATGGATGAAAGTGTCTTCGGTATTGAGTTCAAGTCACATATTACAATTGATGACTTGCAAGAGATTTTTAACCAAGATCAACTAGGCGTCAGTAATATGCATTCATACATCCGGTAATATTCACTCATCCGATATATTATTTAATTAGTCCCACAATATAATTTATTTACACTTTTCAATGAAAAGAATCTAATGTTTATTATGTTTTTATTTAAGGTTGTTGTATGACAGAGTGTTGCGCGGGACTGCATTGTCTAACAGATTCCGGTTCGTGTCTTCCGCCCATTGCAGCGGAATGGAAATTGTTTCGGATCCGGAATCTGTTAGACAGCGCTTAGTCGATAGATTCATGTCCACCGGCAATACAGAATGTCTGCATCTTTGGGCGTATAATACCCGACCAGTAGGGTTAGTTTCTCATTCTTTATTCATCTAATCTCTGTTTCTTTAGTGTATAGCAATATTTTCATATAACCTATTGTTTTAATTTATAGAGCACACTGGTTGCTGCTTGCTATCAACCCGATAAGGGAAGTCGTGTATTATCTGAATTCGGTAAAGGGTGAATGGACCAATTATCCGGCCATGAAGGAAATCGTTGATTTGTAAGTAGGATCGTTCTAAATATATATTCGTGTATATTTATATATTTACTTATTTGTGGGATTGATCTAAACATATGCTTTTATATATTTGTTAATTAGATCAATACAAGTATTCCGTAGTCAACGGGACGCACAGGTATCCCGGACTAAATCAAACAACATCACCTGGATCGAAGTGCAGGTACATTACTTTTCACAAATTTGCTTATAATATTTATGCTACTTGGTAAAACAAGACAACTTATATAGAATCTTATTTGTTTTTCTATGTAGTGTCCGCTACAGCGTAACAGTTCAGACTGCGGATACTTTGTATTGAGGTTTATGAAAGAAATCATTCAGGCGAATCAATTAGAGATTCCTCCCACGGTATAAAGTTATAACTTAAGATAATTTCATATAATTTATTACATTTACCTAAATATATTATTCATATTATGTTTTTGTTTTATAGTACCTTGACGAATTCCGTGCTGCTGGGTACTCGAAGCTAAAGTTAGAAGAAATCAAAGAGGAATTGTGTCAATTTTATATTAAGCTATTTTTCATGCAGATTTGAACTATAATATTGTTGATTTTGTAATGATGTATATATATAATTTTGTAATGATGTATATATATAATTTTGGATATTATAATGGTATATATTAGTATATATATTGTCTTACTGATGGCTGAAATAATATAGTCGAAAATATATTACAGGTCGAAAATATATTACAGGTCGAAAATATTACAGGTCGAAAACATTACAGGTCGACTGGGAGGATTAAATTATAGGCTGCACATAAAAATACCTCATTTAGCAACTACAGCGCTTCTAAAAAGCGCTCTTAAAGGTCCACATACTAGAGCGCTTCTTAGTAAAAGCGCTGGCAAAGACCAGTAAAAAAGCAAAAAAAATTAAAAAATTACGCAGCATACAAAAGCGCTTTTGGAAAGCGCTCTGGTAGGCCCCCCTATGAGAGCGCTTTTTCTGGAAAAAGCGCTCTCATAGGGGGGCCTACCAGAGCGCTTTCCAAAAGCGCTTTTGTATGCTGCGTAATTTTTTAATTTTTTTTGCTTTTTTACTGGTCTTTGCCAGCGCTTTTACTAAGAAGCGCTCTTAAAGGGGGATCTACCAGAGCGCTTTTTCCAGGAAAGCGCTCTAATAGGGGGTCCTACCAGAGCGCTTTTTCCAGGAAAGCGCTCTTAAAGGGGGGGTCTACCAGAGCGCTTTTGAAAGCGCTTTCGTAGCCTACGCCAGCGCTGGCTATGGCAGCGCTTTAAAGCGCTGTTAAAGGCCAAAAAAAGCGCTGTGAAAGCTGTTCCGTGTTGTAGTGATACAAATTTAATAAGATTTACCGTGCATCGCACGGGTAGACGGCTAGTTGAATATATAAGTTTTAGAATGTCAAAACTGTTTTTTTTATTATTTGTTAAAATATTTATTCATTTAAAATAAATATAGGATTGCCTCAATATTCTAGAGTCAAGACAATTCTGTTCCATAAAAAGACTCATTTATTAAATTAATTTTATTTAAGGCTAATAACAATTTTACATATTCCTTTGAAAAAAAAAACATATTATAGTTATTTCAAAACCTAATCGCGCCATGTAGTCATCCTTAGCAATAATTGATTTTAAAAATATATTATAAAAAGAAAAAGTCATATAAAATAACATAAAATTATAAATATATTAGCAATAATTGATTTTAAAAATATATTATAAAAAGAAAAAAGTCATAGAAAACAACATAAAAGTATAAATATATTGAATTTATTTAATGACTTACACAATGCATGCATAGACTTTCTCTTTTCTTCCTAGATTTTTTTTCTAAAATTTAAAACGAGAACATCATCAATAGACTGTTGTAATGTGATTTCTATAAAACCTTGTATCCAAGTCAAGAGAGAATTTAAATCGAGAAAAAAAAAAGTATATTCATGTGAAACAATAATATATTATGGCCACAAAGACACACAAATATTTTTTCTTGGCTCGATGAAGAAGGATCATGTCTGCATAAGGAAAAGATCACAACAGTATTTAAAATAGAGAAATAAATATAACATGGACAATAATATCAATGTAATTATTTGATTTTTTTTATTTTATATTTGATGTAAAAATTAAAAATAAACTAATTCAATAAATATCGGGAAAATTCCCAAGTGTTTTTAAACTCATTAAAAAAATAGATTCCTTCCGCAGTAATACCACGATAACATTTGGATGCACAAGTTGATTCATCTTTTGTTGATTCATAAACTGTAAAATTTTGTTGCTTATTGTTCCATTTTATGTCACATGAATAGAGAGTAATGATGCGTGGATTTACATTGAAAGACCATTCCACAAATTGTCCACTGTGAAGTATTTTTTCTCCAAGATCATTGTTTGATGATTGACAATGTAAAACAAGAACAGTGTCAACTTTCAAATCATTTTCAACACGTACATTTATCTTTTTTCCGCTCATTTGACCTTCACGACAATGAACATGACAAGTTGTCGTGATCACCAATACAACAAAAATAGTCAAAACATTCATCGTAATGTTTTTCACTCAATGAAAAATTTCAACAAATTTAATTATCATGTATCATGCACTACCTCACATTATATATAGATGTTCTATTTTCTCCACCATTATTTTATGTAGCATATGGATTTATAAAACCAGCGGCTACATATGTTTTCTAAACCTGAATTGTAATAAATATAGTAAAAAATTCCATCTAATTAGCAAAGCTTCTTTGATAGTCAAATTTTGTTAATAAAATATTACTGTGATTTATTAATAATATCATAAATTAAGTCACATTTGTTATTTACTAGGTTATGTCAAATAACCATTATATTTAAAAAATAATTGAAAAAGTGATGTTAAGTTTTCAATGAATGTTTAAAGTTTTTAAGGATGTGAAAATAGGTAGAATTTGTTGATAAACCATTAAAACCATTGTACACAAGTAGAGGTTGGATTCTTAATCATACATATTAAATTTAGTGTGGGCTGATAATGAGTTTGTTTGATGTAGTTTTTTTAAGCAATTTTGGAACATTAAAATGGTCACAAAATTAATAATTTTTTTAGTAAGAAAAGAATTTAATAATAATAATAGTAATAATAATAATAATTTAATAATAATTTAATTAAGTATATAAAATTTATTAAAATGTATGACTGAAGTAGAATCATATTATCCAATTCTTTTTATTTTAAATTAATTTTAAAGTATCACTTATATGTTTTAAAGTGATTTGATTTATCACATAATGACCTTGTTAATTTTAGTTTAAAAAAAAATAATATTTTTTTGGTTTTCAAAAATCATTTTTTATTATTAAATATTTTCTAAATTTTATTTTATATAAATTAGAATATTAATTTTGATATCATGTAACATAAACATAAATTATACAAGATTTTTTTATCCAAAATAATATATATATATATATATATATATATATATATATATATATATATATATATATATATATATATATATATATATATATATTCAGAGTTGTTTTCAAACTTGGATATAGTGTCCATTACATAAGTACACATATTGTAACCCTTTAGGTCCATAAACACATAAACATGTCATAACTTGGATAACCTTGTGTGAGATATTGGATCGAACTCTAGTATCGTTGAAGGATAGCTTCTTGGTTCGACAGGATTAAGCATGAAGTCGAAGGTTGCTCACATGCTTGTGTTGAAGTTGCTAGGGTTGTTAGCATGTTAAATTAGGTTTCAGTGTTTAAACCCTAATTTGTTAAGTTAGCTTGTTTATTAAGTTGCCTTGTGTAACGGGCCTTGTGGAAAAAACCCATTAGTTAGTATGTTACATTTTATTATAAATAGCATACTAGTCTCTCATTATTGTAAGCTGCAAATCCTAATTTAGGGTGAGAGAGGTTATTTGTTATTCTTATAAACTTGTAATCTTGTTTTAAGAGAAAGTAAAAGAATAGCAGTTATAACCAATTCTTGTGTTCTTCTTATCTTCCCCAATTCCTATTATATTTTGTTCTTGACATCGTTTTTCACAACAAATTGGTGCGGTGAGCGTGGAAAAGATGCCTTCAACAAAGTATGAGATTGAAAAGTTCACCGGAGTGAATGAGTTCGGTCTGTGGCACTTGAAGATGAAAGCCCTACTGGTCCAACAGGGTTGCTTGGAAGCGTTGAAGGAAGAGGCAACCATGAATGCAGAATTGACGGCAGCGGAGAAGACATTGCCGAGTTGCAAGTTTTTCCACTGTATGCAGTTCATAAAGCTGCATGGAGAAAGCTAGTTTGTTCCCCTGATGTTTGTTTAGATCCAAGGTGGAGATTTGTGAGATATTGGATCGAACTCTAGTATGGTCGAAGGGTAGCTTCTTGGTTCGACAGGATTAAGCATGAAGTCGAAGGTTGCTCACATGCTTGTGTCGAAGATGCTAGGGTTGTTAGCATGTTAAATTAGGTTTTAGTGTTTAAACCCTAATTTGTTAAGTTAGCTTGTTTATTAAGTTGGCTTGTGTAATGGGCCTTGTGGAAAAAGCCCATTAGTTAGTATGTTAGATTTTATTATAAATAACATACTAGTCTCTCATCATTGTAAGCTGCAAATCCTAATTTAGGGTGAGAGAGGTTATTTGTTATTCTTGTAAACTTGTAATCTTGTTTTAAGAGAAAGTAAAAGAATAACAGTTATAACCAATTCTTGTGTTCTTCTTATCTTCCCTAATTCCTATTATATTTTGTTCTTGACATCGTTTTCACAACACCTTCTTTGATGGATTATGGCGCATAGCAAAGGGCGTTTGATATCGATGCCCCTTTTATTGAGTTCCATTCTAACAGAATATCATTAATTAGAATCCACTAAGTTAAAGCTTTTAACCTAGGGTGAGTAGGGACATTCCATAATTTCTTTTAGACCTACTTCTACTCTACTATCTACCCATTATTATTCAATTGTCCAAACTACCTATATTGCCCTTTCCTAAAAAAAATTACACTACAAAAAGGATATTTTAGTAACTAACAAATTAACACAAAAACTTTTCTACTTTCCAATAACTATTTGACACTTGGCAATTAAAATCCT
The DNA here is from genome assembly GCF_029867415.1 of Vicia villosa. Taxonomy (NCBI): domain Eukaryota; kingdom Viridiplantae; phylum Streptophyta; class Magnoliopsida; order Fabales; family Fabaceae; genus Vicia; species Vicia villosa. The sequence continues at coordinate 143,349,617 of NC_081184.1, read as the reverse complement.
TTCTCCATTCCAAATAAATCCTTTCTCTCTCTCTCTCTCTCTCTCTCATTCCCTCTTCTCTCTCCTCAAACCCTAATATGGAAAGAAAAAGCCAGACTCCCATCCCGCCGTCGTACACCCATTTCGCGTCAGGATTTTGGTATTCCTCATCTCACGGGCTTCTCAATGAACCGATTGGATTTCTGTTTCAAGCTATCTCGCCGTCGACCACTACTTCTCCTTCTCCGACAACCGACGTATGAAAATGGTTTGATGTGGAATTTGGTAAAAATTGTGTCTTTTTCACGTAATCAGCAATTTGTTTTACGGTAAAAATGATTTACGGTGGAATTTTTTGTTTTTATAGTTGATTTGAGTTTGAATGGTATGTATCCAGCAATTTGTCGCTTCGCCGATATCTGCAAGAGTTAAATTGATGAAAAGAAAATTCAAATTACATGGTAAGCATAAATAGGGTAATTTCCTTCCTGTTTTTGTTTCCCAATGAAAAGAAAATTCAAAATAGAAATTCTATAATTATGTAAATGTCTATCTTTTGACACATACTAGCAATGTCATCCTGCATTGTAATCTTATATTCTACATACATCTTATATTCTACATACATTAATGACCACAGGTATGGATTTTATGGTGATATTATGACATAGAGCGAGAAGTATCGCTGGATGGGTCCGAAACGTTATGATTATGCTAGAACAATGGTGTTTTAAGGCACAGTATTGTCCAAGGGGATATGACATAGTGCCTTGATACTTTCAACTCTAAATATCTTTTGGACTTGCATTTTTATTCTTAAACCAACAAGTATATATGTGTGATGCTGTTTTAAAACGGTATAGTTCCCGCAGTTGAAGAAAGGTTTGTTTCAGTTTCTATCAAGCTATTGGTATATTTACGTTGCATCATCAATTATTTTGCAGATTATTTTGTTAATGTAAAAAGGAGGAGAGTTATTCTAAACCAATTGGTTTGTTTGACACACATATTTACAACTATTCTAAACCAATTTTCTTTTATTATTGAGATTTCGTGCAAGTCAGCCACTTACAGTTTTGCACCCAATAAGTTTAATAACATAATTTCTTATGGTTCTTTTGATTTGCAGTTTATTGTTGTAACACTACAGGAAGGCATGTTCAACAATCCATTTATGTCGGGCGTTATCTAAAGGTTTGGTTATTGTTTATGTTAATAGAGGATGGAATGTTAAGGTTGAATTTAGTTTGTGACACTGAAAAACAGAGTGTGGTTTTGAATGATTATGTTACTTTGTCAGTTTTTTGTTTTTCAGGTTTCTTCTGTTGGGCAAGACAGACAAGGAGTGGATAATCATGCCAATAGTCTTTCTTCCAAAATCTGCAATATATTAGTTTTAGTACTTACTGGTACGGTGAAAAACACGGTAACAAAATTGACTGTGCTCCCTACTTTCTGCTGAAAAAGAAAATCTCAATCTTAATTTTTTTTTTCACTTTGATCTTAAAAAACACGACTTACAAAGATATGAGAACCATATTTTGCATTGGACTCTTCATCTATTACCTCTTTCAAATGAGTTCTTATAATTCTTGCCGTGTGTTCTTATCTTTTGTATTGGTTCAGTTTGTTCAGGTTAGTATTCGCTGATAAGCTGACTGGTGCAGGGTGTAATTGTGTCGTTCAAACAAGAGATGCATTTAGCATTTAAGCCAACGAGAGGTTAGTATATTTCAATGGCGTAAGTATTAATTATTGACAAGCATTTTGTTTAGTATCAGATTGTGGTGGTGTCATAAGTATCCTTCTCTTAAGTTTTAGAGGACTTATGCCTTAACTAGCTTTTTAAAAATAGTATCTTTGTTGTTGACTGCCTAATGCCAATTTTTTTGGTACAAAACATTCTGCAATACTATTGGTACGACTAAAAGGTTCAAGGCTAATCGTTTCGGCTGGTATTATGAACTTTGTCTAAACTGTAACAAGATTAACAAATCGTCAGCTCCCCTTTCAATGCAATTGCTCCGATACTAAATCAGTCTCAATCGCCAAGTAACCATTTCTATATTGCTTACTGTTATATTATGCATTCATATTTATACTTGGAATCTAACAACCTATCCATTACATTTATATTAGGTATAAAATAGATATAGAGGTTGAGCATGAAAACAAAAATTTTGTTTTCTTTGTTGGTTTGTAAGCTCATGATTCAACACTTACAAAATTAATTGTGAATTAAGTCGACACAACCATGTATGCAACACGACCATGTATGCAACAGAAGTAAAAAGATCATTTATTGCAGCAGCGTCATTGCGAGTCTTTTTCTTATTTTCATTTTATTATTTATTTTGAAATAAAGTTGTCACTAATTTAGAATAGATGCTTTTGCATTTTTTTATATAGTCTAAATTTATATAGAATAAATTTATTTTATTCATTTAATTTTTATCGAACCATGTAATTTAGTATTACAATCGAGCAAATAATTTATCATTTACACAAAAGTGCATTTAAGTCTAAATTTTAATAAAATTAATAATTTATTTATTTCACGGGTCACTATCAATACAATCCTTATTTTAATTTATATAATCAATACAATCCTTATTAATGAGGGAAATATTCCAAGTATTACTATCTTAATCAATTAGGCCTCTAACCCAAAGAAACTTAGAATCTAAGGGCTTCCAAGTTAGGATTTTAAACCATCCTTCATAAGGAAACTAAGGATCTTTCCCCATTAAGTCTTTTGCCATTCCTTATTCTTAAACAACATCCGTTAATGAGATTATATTTAGTTTTGCATGATACTTCTCCAAATATAACTATCATGGCTTTGACTTTTGCTTCTTGTATGGTAGTATTAAGGAAGTATTTCTCCTTAAGATACACTGCTAGAAAATTCGTATTTAGTGACCGAATTAGAGATCGAAAAAGTTTAAAAATCAGTCACCAAAACGTTTAGCGACCAATTTAGTGACCATTATTTTTCGGTTGAAAAAGTGCTAGCCGCTAAATTTTTGCGACGAATTTAGGAGCGAAATTTGTTCTTATTCATAAAATAAAATCAAAAGTTGTGATACCTAAGAATCAAACTTGGGACCTCCACATATTTAAATAAGAACTTGTCACTACACCATTTCACTATCTATTGTTATATTTTATATTTAAAATATATACATATGTTTTTTTATAAATATATTAATTGTTAAAACAATAAAAAAAATATGAAAATTTTAATAAAAATTGAAAGAGAATTAAAATCTTTAAAAAAATGGAAAGGAAATAATAACATAATAAAGAGGATTAAAAATAGAAAGAGAAAATAAAAAATATTAGTGACCGAAATTTCGGTCTCTGATTTTTATATATAAATTAAATTGTATATAAAAAAATTGTGACCGATTTAGTGACTTCTTAAAATTGGCTTATGAATATCAAATTTTGATCACTAAATTGGTGGTTGATTTATTTTAATGACCGATTTAGTGATCTCTTAAAATTTGCTCATGAATATCATATTTCGGTGGCTAATTCAGTCACTATAGTGACCGGAATTTTTTGGTCACTAAATTGGTCACTAAAAAGAATTTTCTAATAGTGATACTTGTGAATTATATAGTTTTGGTTGATCAAAATACGCCAAACATGTTTCGCAGAGAGAGCTTCATTGAAACTACCCATGTTTATGAATCCCATGCCACCTTTTTCCTCAGAAGTAAACATCTTATTCTTGCTAGTTCAACAAATTATCCTTTCATCCTTCTTAGCACCCCATAAATAGTTCCTGCACATGTTATCAATATTATTACAAAAATTTGCTGGGAGTTTAAACACACTCATGGCATAGGTCGGAATTGCTTGGGAAATAACTTTGATGAGAATTGTTTTTCCAATATATGAAAACCCATTCTCCTTCAAACCATTGATTTTATTTATAATCCTATCTAGAATTATCTATAATCCTTTCACTGGGCTTACGAACAGGGGGTTATTCCCATATATGTGGATGAATGTTACTTTTGAATTCTCCGCAATTACTCGGAGAAATACCCTCTTCCCTGCAGATTCACTAATCCTGACTATAATACTCCAACCAGATAGAATAAAGAACATCATAACTGGGATATTCATAAAGGTGGTACAGATACATCAAATAATATACAAGTTGAAAGTGCAGTCACAATATTGTATTGTATTGTATCAGTTATTTATTTTGATGTTTTTGTCAATTTGATATAAAAACTTTTAGTACTCGTGTGTTTGTAATTTGATTATATTGTCATGTGCTTGTACTTTATTTGTTTCGTACTTCATAAGTAATCTATTCAGCAATTATGTTGTTGTACCAATAAGAACCCTCATTACTAAATTAATAATAATTTTTTATCCTTTATAGTATAACTTTTTTATCTTATATAATTACAATACTGACGTTCTATCATGCGTAGCTTGAATCACAAGTTTTTTTTTTTTGAACAAATCAAAACTAGCTTGAATCAAAGCTTGAATCACAAGTTAGAACTCTTAAATATGGATTTTCAGTTGTTTGATTTGAATCAAGTGTAATGCGTGATTCGAATCAGAATCTGTGTGAAAATGGGATTTTCCTTTAGAGCATTTGATTTGAATCACAACCTTATATGATTCGAATCAAGTACAAAATTTGATTTGAATCAACTGCAGTCCTAAAGCTTTATTTTGGCTCTGCCCAAATTGATTTGAATCAAAGTTTCAAGATCCATTTTTCATCCTTGATTTAAATAGTTATTTTTTTGATGAAAAAACAAGTGAGTGAAACCTACGGAAAAACCCATAGAAAAAAGAGTGATTTTGTCTTCTTTTCTTAGTGTGTTTGTACCCATCACCATGATTCTTTCTCTTCTTCACTAAAACAACTTATTGATTATGAATTCATGTCAAATTCATTTTCATTTTTGTTGATTCTTGTTCTTGTGCAATTTGTTATTTTTTTTTGAGTGATTTAGAGAGGGGACGTTGATTAATCTTGATGTGTTGTTCACAATTAATCAATCTCTTGATAACAATCAAAGGCAAGACCCGTTCATCTAGAAACTTGAGAGAATCTTGTGTGTGTTCTCCATTCACATTAATATAAAATCCTTGACTTACACCTTGTGTCTTTAGAGTGTTTGTGATATATTCTGACACTTTTCACCATATCCATCCTTAGTTTTGTTCCATTATTGAGGACCTTCATCTTTAAAGATTGAGTATTGAGGGAGACTAGTGGTACATTAGGGCATCTAATGGCTTTGTGTTAAATTTGTTGTTTGTAACATGTGCAAGTATCATTTCTTAAATGTTGTTTACTGTTTGTTATTATTCATCAGGAATAGAGCTTCCATTATACTTCAAGGAAGTTGTCCATTTTTGGTCGCGTTGGAGAAAGTTTTCTCATAGACAAAGTTGGGAGTTGTCCAATTAACGCTTGGCTATGGAAATGGATCAGACAAGAGATCAATGGAATCAGGTGGATTGCCACATAAGAATACTTGGAGCAGGATTATTGTGGATAGAGAGGTTATTGGATCAAGATATTTTTAGAGATCTTATTTTCGTTAGCACTTGAGTATTAGCATCAACAGAGGGAATTATCGTGATTATTGCAATCAAACTTATCAAAATAGTGGAAGATCGTGATTATTTTTTAGTGGTTTTCAACACCATTGAACAATGGAGAACGCAGCACGAGGATGATGTTAGACGCTGGCCTAAGGATCTAGAGGGGGGGGGTGAATAGATCCAACACAGTTTTTCCGGGATTTTTACAGACTATAGCGAAAGCGGTTCTGAATCGACTTGCGTCTATTCCGGACCGCTATTGCAAAGGGTTATATGTGTTACAAAACCACAAGATATTCGAAATTCCGGATAAGGAGATATGCTATCGAATCAATACTTGTCACAACTGAAAATCAATTAACTTCTAGATTGACAAACTTTGATTTACAATGCAGTAAGGTGAATTAAACAAATAGACAAACACTTGGTGACAATATTCAAATTGATGCTAATTCAAGATGTGGTGAATTGTGATGTTTATGCAGAACTTTTAATTCACAATTTTAACACTTGAATCATTGATCAATTTAGCAATTATACCAATTATGAACAGAATGTAAATGAAAAAGTAAAAGCGACAAGAACACGATATTTGTTTAGGCAGTTCGTCGATCGTCCTCGCTACGACTACGTCTGCCCCCAATTCCAAATTGAAATTGGGTAATCTTTCATTAATGTTGAAAGTAGTATATACAAAGAAGATAACAAAGCGATAAACGATAAACCAATTATGTCGATCCTTTGAATCTTCTTCCCCCTTAATCTTGAGCAAGATCAAGGTTATCCAAGAGCTTCACTTCGATTCCCTTCTGCAGTGTCTTGATTCCTTGAACTCCCCGTTCCTCAATCGTTACACTCAGCCGAATCCTTAATGAACGCCTCTTGATAAAAACCCCCAAGAACCACCCGTCGTGGAGGACAAAACCCGCAGATTTTATTCACCAACAAACCCCACAAACCTTCACCCACTAGGAATCTTCAATTCCGTTCCATGGACGTTATCGAACTCATCACTAACCCGCAACGCAAGAATGATTATGTGTAATTGTGTTGGAGATGATGAAGAACGAAGATGAGAAGCGTTTGTGTATCTTTCAGTCGTTGGTGTTTTGAATAATTACCCTTGCACAATATATATATATATATGATTGCATAACAGTTAGAACCAAGAAAAACTGATTTTTGAACTTTCTTGATCAATTAGGTCGACCACTTGTAGTGCTTAGGTCGACCTAACAGAGCTTGCAGAATTTTGCTCCCAGTTAGGTCGACCTGTTGAAGGAGTAGGTCGACCAGAATCCTCTTCTGATGCATTCTGGGGACATTTTCACAGATTAGGTCGACCTAGTTGATGTGTAGGTCGACCTAACAGGCTGGTATGTGGAATTCATCAATTTAGGTCGACCTAAATGATGTGTGGGTCGACCTAGCAGGAGTATATGAATTTTTCTCCATTTTAGGTCGACCTGGGTTGATGGTAGGTCGACCTAACTGCTGCTTTTCTGCATTCTTCTTGTTTTGCTTGTGTTGAGTCAACCTTTAAACATGTAAACATAATGGGTTGACCTATGAGTGATCAATGCTTGCTTTTCTTTAAGTTTTCTGCTTCCGTCTTGTTGTTTGAATGCTTATTTGAGTTTGCCATGAATCAAAAACATCTTTGAGTGTAATCTTGTATTCACATACTCCCCCTTTTTGATGATGGCAAACCATTCGTCTAAGCTTTGGAAGTAAATGATAAAGACTCAACAGAGCTCCCCCGTACATCCAGCATCTATCTCTCAACAGGGCAATCTCTCAACAAAGCTCCCCCGTACATCCAGCATCTATCTCCCTCTTTGTCAACATCAAAAAGAGAAAACAGGAGAATAGAAGAGTAACAGGAGGACCATAGATAACAATGCTAGCATGTACAGTATAGTAGATAAAAGGTAGTTAATGATAGCATGAGACACATATGTGAGTAAGAACAGTTTTTTTTTATGCATGAAGTCACTATAAGCATGTTAATTGATAGCATATTATAGTATCAATATTATTTTTTGGAAGTGAATAACGATTACGTTACCGCTTTTTCAATATGACGCCTGGCTTGATGATGAACTACCTTTATGCTAAGAAAAATGTTCGCAAGAAAGATATATATATACATAAAGTAAAGAAATAATATTAAGAGAAAGCAAACGTAATTAGCCCAAATTAGAGATATCGAGTATCCCTAATTCCCTACGAATGTTGAAGTATTGCTCCGTTGCTAGAGGTTTGGTGAAGATGTCAGCTAGTTGCTTCTTGCTTTCTACATGTTCAAAAGTAACGTCTCCTTTCTCTACATGATCTCGTAGAAAGTGATGCCTTATTTCAATATGTTTGGTACGTGAGTGTAAGACAGGATTTTTACTCAAGTTTATGGCGCTTGTGTTGTCGCACATGATAGGTATGCGATCAAGCTTAATACCAAAGTCAAGAAGTTGTTGCTTGAGCCATAATATTTGTGCACAGCAGCTTCCAGCAGCTACATATTCTGCCTCAGCAGTGGATAATGCAACCGATACTTGTTTCTTACTATGCCAACTTATCAATGAGTTTGAGAATAGATGACACGTTCCACTAGTGCTTTTTCTATCGGATTTGCAGCCGGCAAAATCTGAATCGGAGAATCCTACCAAATGACACTCATTTCCTTTTGGATACCATAGGCCATATGTAGTAGTTCCACGTAAGTATCGCAGAATTCTTTTGACGGCTTTCAAGTAAGATTCTTTTGGGCAAGATTGATATCTTGCACACATACACACACTAAACATAATGTCTGGTCTTGAGGCAGTAAGATACAATAGTGAACCTATCATTCCTCGGTATAATTTCACATCAACCTCTTTACCTTTCTCATCTTTGTCTAGATTTGTATTTGTTGCCATAGGTGTGTCAATTTCCTTTGCTTCACTCATTCCAAATCTTTTGAGCAGCTCCGTACAATATTTAGTTTGATTCACAAACGTTCCATGACTGAGTTGCTTGATTTGTAGGCCAAGGAAGAAATTTAGCTCACCCATGAGACTCATCTCAAATTCACTCTGCATAAGCTTAGAAAAGTCTTTGACAAGTTTTGCATTAGTCGACCCAAATATAATATCATCTACATAAATTTGGACTAAGAGAATATCCTCATCTTTTCTTTTAATAAAGAGAGTAGTGTCAACTTTACCTCTAGAGTACCCTTGACTAAGGAGAAATTTGCTCAAACGTTCATACCAAGCCCGAGGGGCTTGTTTAAGACCGTATAGAGCACGTTTCAGCTTATAGACATGAGTTGGATACATGTAATTTTCAAAGCCGGGTGGCTGAGCAACATAGACTTCTTCATTAATATAGCCATTTAGAAAGGCACTCTTAACATCCATTTGGAATAGTTTGAAGTCTTTAGAACAAGCATAAGCAAGTAAGAGGCGAATAGCTTCGAGACGTGCTACAGGAGCGTATGTCTCTTCATAATCAATACCTTCCTCTTGATTATAACCTTGGGCAACTAATCTAGCTTTGTTTCTAGTAATAACACCGTTTTCATCAAGTTTGTTACGAAAAACCCATCTAGTGCCTATTACTTGATGATCTCCCGGATGAGGGACTAAGTCCCAAACATCATTCCGTTTAAATTGGTTTAATTCTTCTTGCATGGCCATTAGCCAATGCTCATCAAGTAATGCATCCTTAGCGTTTTTCGGCTCAACTTGTGAAACAAAAGCAAAATGATGACAGAAGTTACTTATCTTTGAGCGTGTTGTAACGCTCCTTGAGATGTCTCCTATTATATTGTCAATTGGATGGTCTTTCACGTTTGTCCAGGCTTTGGGAAGTTCTTCATTGTTTGAGATGCTTTCTTTTTCATTTTCATTGTGAGACTCATCTTTCTCTCTCTCAGCATCTTTCTTTACAATACTTTCATCCTCATCTTCCTTATCCTTGACAATGTCTTCAGTGGATGGACCTGCATCATTAAATGAAAGACCTTTCTCGACATATTTTGCATAAGATTCATCAAAAGAAACGTGTACTGACTCTTCTACTATAAGTAATCTCTTATTATATATTCGATATGCTTTGCTAGATTGTGAGTAACCAAGGAATATGCCCTCATCAGCTTTAGCATCGAATTTGCCAAGATTATCCTTACCATTGTTCAAAACAAAACACTTGCAACCGAATACATGGAGATGAGATACATTTGGTTTTCTACCTTTTAGTAATTCATAGGGAGTTTTGTTCAGTATAGGACGTATTGTTATCCTATTCAAAACATAACATGCCGTACTAATCGCGTCAGCCCAGAAATACTTTGGTAGATTACCCTCATTCAGCATTGTTCTTGCCAGCTCCTCTAGAACCCGATTTTTACGTTCAACTACTCCGTTTTGTTGAGGTGTTCTAGGAGCTGAAAAGTTATGCTCAATTCCATGTTTATCACAATATTTTTCAAAAAGAATGTTTTCAAACTCTCCACCGTGATCACTTCGAATTGCAACTATTTTGTTGTTCATTTTGTTTTGACATAATCTTGCAAATTGTGTGAAAGCTGGAAAAGTTTGATCCTTACTAGGTAGAAAGATTGTCCAACAAAATCTCGAGTAATCATCGACAATGACAAAACCATAGGTGTTTCCACCTATGCTTTTAGTCCTTGAAGGGCCAAAGAGATCCATGTGTAGTAGTTCAAGAGGGCGTGATGTTGAGACCACATTCTTTGATTTAAAAGAGATTTTTGTTTGCTTTCCCTTTTGACACGCATCACATAGATGATCTTTTGAAAACTTCATCTTAGGTAAGCCGATTACTAAATCTTTTGAGACAACTTTATTAAGTAAGTCAAAATTTATGTGGGCGAGACGTCTATGCCAAAGCCATGAGTCATCGCCTAGAGCAACTAGACACTTGGTACTAGACTTAGATACCTCATCCAAGTTTAACATGTAGATGTTGTTTACTCTTAAGCCCTTAAACATAATGTCTCTTTTCTTAGTATGTTCTATTGTGCATCCAGAATTTGTAAACATTACTTTGAAATCTTTGTCGCACAATTGACTTATACTTAAAAGATTATGTTTAAGACCTTCTACTAGCAGCACATCAGTTATAGTAGTGGTAGAAGGGTTACCTACACTTCCTTTACCAAGTATGGCTCCCCGATTGTTATCTCCATAGGTGACATACCCCTTTTTCTTTGCTTGAAACTCAACGAAAAGAGATAGGTCTCCAGTCATGTGTCTTGAACATCCACTATCAAGGAACCACAACCTTTCGGCAATGTCAAGACACTTTTCCTGCAGGATTAATTTAAGGAGGGAGGTCCCCAATTTTCATTGGGTCCTTGGTAGTGAGTACACAATTTGTTGCACTTAGGCAACCATTGAAATACTCCTTTAGGAACTAAAATTCTCCTAAATTTGCATTTTTCAATGGTATGTCCCTTTTTGCAACAATAATGACAGGTAATATGATGATAATATGGAGTTTTGCTAGTTGATACTTTTGGTACAAAAGTGTATTTACTATATAAAGGAGTATACGATCTTTTGAACTTGTTTGGATCAACCGCAAAAGTCACTTTTGGTTGTAGAGCCTTGTCTAACTTGGCTTTTAGATCTCTCACTTCTTTTTGCCAAATGTGACATGTCTCACAACCAAACCATGATGTGGGATCTATTTCAACTTTATCCTTTTGAATGTCTAGCATAGATTGTTTTAAAGCTTCCATATCCTTTTCGGTTTTCTCAATTTTTGATTCAAGATATGAAAATATTTTCTTATTTGAGGCCAAAAGTTTGAAAGCTTTAATTGCATCTCTATGTAATTCTTCAAAAGCAAGTTTTAGTTGAGAATGAGATACCTTATCTACGAGTTCAGGTTTAAGATGACTTACAGCTTTCTTTTTCTTGTTTTGATGAGCCATGAAACATAGGTTTGCTGATTCTTCTTCATCGCTTGATGAGCTTTCACTAGATGAATCACTTTCCCATGCTATGTAAGCTCTTTTAGATTTGTTATGACCTTTGCTTTGGTTCTTCTCCTTTTCTTTCTTAAGATATGGACAATCCGGTTTGTAGTGACCGACTTTCCCACAATTGAAGCAAAGACCTTTGATCTTTCCTTTGTTGTCGTCATCTTGTTTGAACATGTTTGATTGCTTTCTATAGTTGATCAAGCCTTTGTCGGAATGTTTTGCTCCATTTTTCTTTAGATATTTGTTGTATCTTCGCACAAACAGTCCCATTTCCTCATCATCGGAGTCTTCGTCATCACTTGTGTCACTATCCTTTGGCTCTCGTTTTGAGGTCTTGGAGCTCGAAGCTTTTAGAGCTATTGACTTCTTCTCTACCTCTTTCTCCATGTTCTTTTCTTTCTTTGTCCTCTTCTCATGCATGTCAAGGCATTTAAGATGCTGTTCATGTTCCTCTAGTTTACCAAAAAGAGTGGTAATGTCTAAAGTGTTGAGATCATTTGCTTCCTTAATTGCTGTAACTTTGGGTTGCCATTCCCTGTTCAAACACCTTAAGATTTTGTTAGTAGCAACTGCATTTGAAACAGGTCTATCAAGAGAATTTAATCGATTTTTCAGGTGAACGAATCTTTTCTGCATACTTTCGATGGTTTCACCATCTTCCATGTGAAAAAGTTCGAACTCTTGAGTTAGCGTATTGATCCTAGCTAGTTTGACATCATCCGTTCCCTCGTGGGCAACTTGCAATGTGTCCCACATAGCTTTAGCTGATCTACAATGGGAAACGCGATAGTATTCATCAACTCCTAGAGCTGAGATTAGAATGTTTCTCGCTTTCCAATCGTATGCATATTTCTTTTCATCTTCAGCATTCCAAGTATCTTCTGGTTTTGGAACAACTGCACCAGCTGCATTTGTCATGGTGATCTGGAATGGACCATTGACAATAGCTGTCCAGATGTTCCTATCAATTGCATTGATATGGACACACATACAATCCTTCCAATAGCCGTAGTTTTCGCCGTTGAAAACTGGAGCTCTATTATGAGCCCCTTTAGGTCCGGAAGCCATCTTTCCAATAAGTGTTTCACGTAGCACGGAATAAACCAGAGCTCTTGATGCCACTTGTTAGACGCTGGCCTAAGGATCTAGAGGGGGGGGGGGTGAATAGATCCAACACAGTTTTTCCGGGATTTTTACAGACTATAGCGAAAGCGGTTCTGAATCGACTTGCGTCTATTCCGGACCGCTATTGCAAAGGGTTATATGTGTTACAAAACCACAAGATATTCGAAATTCCGGATAAGGAGATATGCTATCGAATCAATACTTGTCACAACTGAAAATCAATTAACTTCTAGATTGACAAACTTTGATTTACAATGCAGTAAGGTGAATTAAACAAATAGACAAACACTTGGTGACAATATTCAAATTGATGCTAATTCAAGATGTGGTGAATTGTGATGTTTATGCAGAACTTTTAATTCACAATTTTAACACTTGAATCATTGATCAATTTAGCAATTATACCAATTATGAACAGAATGTAAACGAAAAAGTAAAAGCGACAAGAACACGATATTTGTTTAGGCAGTTCGTCGATCGTCCTCGCTACGACTACGTCTGCCCCCAATTCCAAATTGAAATTGGGTAATCTTTCATTAATGTTGAAAGTAGTATATACAAAGAAGATAACAAAGCGATAAACGATAAACCAATTATGTCGATCCTTTGAATCTTCTTCCCCCTTAATCTTGAGCAAGATCAAGGTTATCCAAGAGCTTCACTTCGATTCCCTTCTGCAGTGTCTTGATTCCTTGAACTCCCCGTTCCTCAATCGTTACACTCAGCCGAATCCTTAATGAACGCCTCTTGATAAAAACCCCCAAGAACCACCCGTCGTGGAGGACAAAACCCGCAGATTTTATTCACCAACAAACCCCACAAACCTTCACCCACTAGGAATCTTCAATTCCGTTCCATGGACGTTATCGAACTCATCACTAACCCGCAACGCAAGAATGATTATGTGTAATTGTGTTGGAGATGATGAAGAACGAAGATGAGAAGCGTTTGTGTATCTTTCAGTCGTTGGTGTTTTGAATAATTACCCTTGCACAATATATATATATGATTGCATAACAGTTAGAACCAAGAAAAACTGATTTTTGAACTTTCTTGATCAATTAGGTCGACCACTTGTAGTGCTTAGGTCGACCTAACAGAGCTTGCAGAATTTTGCTCCCAGTTAGGTCGACCTGTTGAAGGAGTAGGTCGACCAGAATCCTCTTCTGATGCATTCTGGGGACATTTTCACAGATTAGGTCGACCTAGTTGATGTGTAGGTCGACCTAACAGGCTGGTATGTGGAATTCATCAATTTAGGTCGACCTAAATGATGTGTGGGTCGACCTAGCAGGAGTATATGAATTTTTCTCCATTTTAGGTCGACCTGGGTTGATGGTAGGTCGACCTAACTGCTGCTTTTCTGCATTCTTCTTGTTTTGCTTGTGTTGAGTCAACCTTTAAACATGTAAACATAATGGGTTGACCTATGAGTGATCAATGCTTGCTTTTCTTTAAGTTTTCTGCTTCCGTCTTGTTGTTTGAATGCTTATTTGAGTTTGCCATGAATCAAAAACATCTTTGAGTGTAATCTTGTATTCACAGATGAATGTTAAACTACTATATATCTTTGGGTATATTTTCTTCTTCTCTTACCTCCTTTAATTTTCTAGTATTCATCATTATGTTATTGCATTATTGCATATTTGCATTGATTGTATGCCACATAAGTTAGACTTTGATATTAGAGATTCAATGTTTAAGCTTAGATATGTGGTGTACCAAGCTTTTTGAAGTGTCATGAATTCAATGGTGTCTTGATAGAACATATAAAGCTAAGAGTTTTGTAATAGCTCCATTTAAAGCTATTTGGGTTATCTTGTGATTGGCTTGCATTAGAATCAATCAAGTGTATAGTAAACATCATGTATCGTTTCATATGGTGTAATTTATTGAGATGCTTCCAAGCTCTCTTGTTTTTGTGTTTTGCTTTCGCACTTCTTAAAATATTTGATTTCGTACATGAGACGTAAAATGTTTTTAAAATTGTGTTAAAGGGAAAAGGGTCTATTCAACCCCCTATAGATCTCTTTGTGTCCATATTCTCACCCAGCACAAGTGACATAAGTAAATGAATTCACATTAGCTACACAAAATGTGCATACAAATACAACATATCCAAAACATAAATACTAACAACATGCAGAAGAAATAGAATAAAAGGAAAGTCTTCTTGCATCCATCAAGTCATCCTTCCTTTCCGTTTATCGAAAACATGATCATCTAAAAAGACAAACAACAACATGAGGTGAGATAATAATATCTTATTGCAATCCTACTAAAACCACAAGTTCTTTCAGTATCAAGGCCATCTAGGACTATGAAAGATCCTACAAGGTTCTAACACTCATGTGTTTAAAATAAATAAATGGGATCGAGGCATAGTTAACCTCATACAATGTAGGAATGTCGACACACTCTCTCTAACATCCATGTTCCCCTTAAAAGATGGTTATCCTCGTGAAACGTCAAATGTATACTAGTGCTGAAGCGGCAAGCAACAAAGTTTTGGAAATATTTATCTGAGAAATATTTATCGCGTTCTTGAGTTTGGGTTTGAATGGGTTAAAGCAAAAGTAGAAAAGTAAATATGAACATAAAAATAAATCATTATTCAGAGAGTAGGAACTTATCAGGCATGCATATAATCCACTCCTCACAAACTTAAACCTATCGACCAGTTATACTCAACCTACAATACTCATCAATGTCATCACATATCAACCACAATGCCCACTATATCATCTCGGAGGTGATCTCTCAACCAACCTCAATAACATAGAAGACAATTATGTTACTCGCGTCGACGATATCTCAGCACAACACAACCAACACAAAGACATTAAGCACAAATACCCAAGTGAATGTCAACTCTAAATCTATCTCTAGAATCCAGAAACTAACTGATAGTTTTCCATTCATAAATATATTTAGTTTGTTTATACTCGTGTTTTGATTCATTTATGTACCGACTAATAGTTTTCCATTCATTTTTAGGTATTCATACATGGTTGGAGCATTGAGTAATAAAGGCCAAAGGCTAAGCTTCAAGATTGCAATGTTTAGCAATTCATCAAAGAATAAGGCTCAAAATATGGATGATTAAAATCATCAATTTGGTTTCCATTTAGTCATTTATATATATATATATATATATATATATATATATATATATATATATATATATATCATTGAATAAGCTTTCCAATTCTTCGAACCGGGCGCAAATCGGAGTTACGATTCTCAAGTTATGAAAACAAAATCTAATTTTTTCCAAGTTGCAGCAGATTTCGCTTAGCGAGCTTTTTCTACCGCTAAGCAAGACCTGCTGGGAAGAATTGTATATTTAGGGTAAAAATACATTTTGTTTAGGTATGAGTTGAGTATTTTTGAGTCCCAATACCATCACCTTCATTCTTTGATGAGAGAAGCTCAAAAACAACAATGGATCATGCATCTTGATGATTATGAGGTGGATTTACTTCAATCGGTGTTGATAACCCGAGAGATTCCGGTTTATCATTTCTCTTCTCTATGTATTTTCCATTTGTTGGGTTTGTTTGTATATTTACTCTGAACATATGTATGTTTATCACTCACGGCGTTGTATAAAGCTTACTTTACAAATCAAACTTGTTGTCTTCCTTGATCTTTTTGCATTTATGTTTGGATTTGTGTTGTTATAGACATATACCTCACAAATCTTGATTGATGATGGAGATCTATTAGTTTCTAGATTCTAGAGATAGATTTAGAGCTAACATTCATTGTGGGTATCAAGGCTTAATGCTTCCATGTTTGAGTTTTGCGCGAGAGATTGCCGACGCGAAAATACGAATGTTCTCGCAACTTTGTGTTAGAGATAACATGAGTTGTGATATGTCTTGTTTGTGATTCAGAGATGAACATTGATGTGAGAGATACATGATGAGTTTTATGAGTATTGTAGGTTGAATGCAACTGATCGATAGGTTTAAGTTAATGACGAGTAGCTTAAATTCATGCCTAATAAGTTTCTCCTATCCAAAGAATGCATTTATTATCTTAGTCATACGTTTTTACCTTAACTCATTCAAACCTAAACTCACGAACGCGATACTTGTCGAACGATAATTTAGTAGCACTAATCCATGCGGAGATGATAAATTCCCAGAATAATATTTTCAAATCTTTTGTTGCTTGCCCTTTACCGCTTCAACAATAGCTTCCTTTCTTTGACTTCTCGTTTTGCAATTTCGAAAAGTCAACAATGAAACAACCAAGCTTCTTGTAGTTGAAGCATCCCTTATGGTCACCTTCCTTGCCTCTGGAACTAGATCCTCTGAATCCACTGCTTCTTACAAGGGATCTTCTGTTCTTCTTGGATAGATACTGAAATCTCTTGATCAGGAATTCCATTTCTTCATCATCTAAACCTTATTTGGAACCTAATGTAGAAGGAGCTTCTTTATATTCCCATACTTGATGAGATTTGGCAGGCTGACCAACATATATCAAGGCAGGAGAGTTGAGTTTATTTTTAAGTTCATCTCCAATAAGTTCCAACTCATGACTTTGCAGGTTGCTTATTAAAATTTTAAGACTAATTTGATTCTAGTCATTAGCTTCTTGAATGGATGTCACCTTTGGTATGTATTTGACAGGAAGACCCCTAATAATATTTTTGACGTGGTTAGCAGTTGTATAACTCTTGTTCAGAACCTGAAGTACGGGAACATTAACTTGAAACCTTGAGAGCATGGTTTTAATATTCTAATCCTCCTTCATTCTGAACAATTCATATTATTGGACCAAAATATTTTTATTTTCCTTATTAACTTGTTGAATTCCTTCATAGTTAGCACACAGAGATTTAAAGATGGTTTTAGCAGTTGATTTGTCAATAATCTTGATGTACTCAGTGTGAAACATATACCAAAATGTCACACACTCTGTGATATTTTCAATAGATCTTCTTTTGTGCAGGTGTAAGAGTTTTTTTGTCAGCAACCATTCCTACTTCATCAACTGGAATAGAAATGTCATCTTCAAGAATATTTAGAAGTATAGTTATTCTTTTCAAGAGTATTATAATCATGACTTATATTATGGAGACCACTATCACCATTTACCACTAGACATGTTTTTCTCTCAGGATCATTTATGTACCACTCTTAAATGTTAGAGTATATACTAGGACTCTAATCAACTTCACCGTGTGTAGGGAGTGAAATCGCAATAATCATAAATATGATACTAAATAAAGATAAGGCCTTCAACATTTTTCCAAGAGTTCCCGTATATATTTCACTGTCCACCATTATGCAGATAAGTCTAAGTTGTTATATTTAAATCCTGATTTAGTGACCGAAAATTCTTATATAGACACAGCCATAACACATAGATTTACACACAACCAATCATATATTTTTATTAATTAAAAAATTAAAATAAAATTGTCTCTCTCATCCATTAAACCAACCACTCCCATGATATCAATTAAAAACCAAATTAAATTTTTAACAAATGTCAATTTTCTCACTTTTTATTGGTTGTGCCTAAAAATATGGATTTAGGTTCGTATCCATGCAAATATTTCTCTTTAGTGATATCACTTTTCCTACAAATGTTGATGTTGAAATTGAAGAAGAGGTCAAAAGTTTCATCTTGTCAAATGTTTACGTTGTCCTTTTTTAAATATTATTTTTGTTGTTTTATCAATTAATATTTTAGTGTAGGTTATTAAAGTATCAATAAGCTTGTTTTGTTTTAATTCGTATACTTTTAATATTACTTCCCTCTGACGGAGTCAGAAATTTTATGTAGTGGGACTTATATATATATATATATATATATATATATATATATATATATATATATATATATATATATATATATATATATATATATATATATATATATATATATATAATTAAAAATAATTTAAAAAAATTTATCAATTAAAATATTTTTATATAATTAAAATATCATCCATTTCACATATAATTTTTTATTAAATTATTTATGATATTAATGGTGTAGACGACTCTCTAACATTTGCGAATATATTTAACAATATTATAGATATTTAAAGCTAAATATATGATATAATTTTTAATTACTACAAGCTTTATAAAATCTTTACTAATTCTTAATTTATAAATATATTATTATCATCATATAAAGGGAAATGAACACAATATTAACAAAGTAAAAAGGTTTAGACATGCATTGCTAGTATTGCTTGTATGTTATGTATAACTAGATTGCCGGCCCGTGCTTCGCACGGGTATATTTGAAATAAAATTACATTTTTTCGTAACAATTGATATTTAATTTTTTATTTACATTTAAATTTATTTTGTAGGCCATTTAAATTATGTTTGTAATTAAAATATTAATTTTTTAATATGAAAGACAATAAATTAGAAAAAAAATTACTTTTTAGTTAATTATATGTGAGATTAAATTACACATATTTATATTATATCTACTTTCATAGACATATTACTTGGACCTTTATTTGTATAAAAATTAAATTAAATTTATAGTATTAATTTTGAGGCTATATATATAACTTGTGTGTTGCACGTGTTTTAAGATAATATACTTATATGAACTTTTTCATTCAATGAAGAAATATAAATAAAAATTGATGACATTAATATATGATTGTATATAAATGTTTCTTTCTCATTTATTTGATTTCTTTTTACCTTTTTTATTACTGTTATGTTACTTTTTTCAAATATTATATTCTCATTATTTTCCTACTTACATATTTATCATTCTCATTATATCACGTGAATCAGAAATACATTTTTTTATTGACAAATGATACATTTTTTGTATTATTAGATTCTTCATTTTTGTTTATCGAAGATCTCCAATAAATTTAAATCAAATACACATTTTTCTCAAAAATTACTATTAAAAATGTACTTACATAAGCTGCAAATTTTCTCATGATTTTCAAGTAATAAGGATGCAAAACTAATATGAGTTTTCTTTATCCTCTTCTTTTTGCTCACATAACAAAAATAATTATATTAAAAAAAAACAATAAAAAGAAAAGAAATCATAAAATTAGATAGAGAAATATTATATTGATGCTCAAAACAAATTATTACAAAACTTCATAGAAAAATATTTAAATTATTTATAGGATAAATAAAGTGGATTCTTTAACTTGGAACATAAATCAAATTCATTAGCTAGCCTGCAACGTAAATTAAAAAATAATTAAAATATAAGAGAGCTCTCAGAAAAAGTAATCAAAATATCAATATAAAATGAAAAATAGATCTTGTAACAAAGAAAAGAAGAAGAAAACTGATAGGTTAGGTGGTAGATGTAACCTATTTATAGTGAATACAAAATTTCTTATTGAAGAAATTGAAAAGATCAAAAAACACCACCATAAAAAACATTTAATGAGGTACCGTTTATTTTCAATAATGTTTTATATTATAGAAGTTATACTTAATAATTGTAAATTATTAGTCTGTTATAAATCTAATAGTAAATTATATTGATTATATTTAAATGTATTAAAACGTAACAACATAAATTTATTAGTTATAATGAATTAAAATAAATTAGTTATAATAATATAAAATAAATTGGTTTTAATTAGCTCTAATAATATAAAAATATTACCCATTAAAATAATTAGTTATAATGCTTTAAATAAAATATCATTTGAATTATTGATTTATATAAATTGTATGAAATTTTTTAAAATTATTATGTTTATTATTATTGTTGTTATTTTAATCATTATTATTTTATTCATATAAATTATTTATTTATATACTTTATTAAAAATTAATATATATTAAAATTTTATTTATATTTTTTATATACTATTATTGCAAAATAGATAAATACTTATAATTTTTATAAATCATATTACTTTTAATCGTAGTATCTGAATAATATATAATTATTATTATAATAATTGATAATAATAATAATTATTATTATTATTTTGTTATTAGATGAATATTATATTATAACTTATTAATTATATTATTATTGTTAATTGTGATGATTGAATATTATATTATTATTATTATTATTAATATTATTTTAATCGTAGTAGCTGAATATTATATTATATTATTACTATTGTTTTTATAATTTTTTTTTAATATTATATGAGTATTATAATTTATTATTCATATTAGTATTATTGTAATTTATTGGTCTGTTATAAATATAATAGTAAATTATATTAATCATTTTTAAAATTTTTAAAAACTTACACATAAATTAATTAGTTATAATGATTTAAATAAAATTTCATTTGAATTATTGATCTATATACGATGTATGAATTTTTTAAAAATTATTCTGTTTATTATTATTATTATTATTATTATTTTGTTTATTTATATAAAATATTTAACTATATACTTTTTAAAAAATTAATACTATTATTTTTTAGTGGTATATGAATATTATATAATATTATTATTATCATATAGAGAGAGAGAGAAAAAGGAATATGCACTGACAGTGTAAAATATTTTACACTGTCAACCAATCACAACTATGTATCCAATTAAAGCATAATTTTAATTAAAAAAAATTAATATGACATGGCAAGTGTAAGTATTTTGATTGGATGTATGTGTAAAGTTTGTTTACACTGTCAGTGCACTACCTTTAAACTCATATATATATATATATATATATATATATATATATATATATATATATATATATATATATATATATATATATATATATATATATATATATATATATATATATATATATATATATAATTCTATATTAAGTTTCCAATTATTTTTAATATTTTATACAAGTAAATATTTTATATTTTTCTAAATGTAGCTAAAATTTTACAACTTATATTATCATTAAATACTATAAAGCTTTAAATTACTTTTTATATTTTATAAATTATTCTAATAAAAATAAACATAATAATTATAATTATAATTAAAATAATTACAACAACAACAATAATAATAATAATAATAATAATAATATTCTGCCATCACTATTAACAATAATAATATAAACAATAAATTATAATATAATACTCATGTAATAAAAAAAAGTAAAATAATAATAATATAATATAATATTCATCTACTATGATTAAGATAAATATTAATTATTAAAAATATAATCTAATTATTAATTATGATAATAATAATATTATATAATATTCATATACCACTAAAAAATAATAGTATAGAATTTATTTTAATCCTCCATTTTTTTATGAAATTATAAAATATATTTAGTAATACAAAAATGAAAATGTGGAGAATTTGAAAAAAAAAAGTGATATAAAAGATTGATTTTTAATACTCATAATTTTTTTTATTTCAATAGATACAAATTATTAACTAAATTAATTATAATTATTTTATTTTTAATTTAAATAAAATATTATTAGTCATATATAACAATACTTTGAATTTTTTAACAAATAATAAAATATAAACTCATAAAAGATAAAATTAAAAAAATAATTTAACTATTTATTTCAAAATATTATATAAAAATAGTTAAATATTGTGATAGTAAGAATCATTTTAATTTATTAAATATAATTCAAAGAATGATTATAAATTATAAATAATGATAATTTTAATTAATATGAGAAATTATAAGAGGTTGACATGTCAGCATTTGTGTTATATTAGAATGACATATCAGCATTAGGTTTAGGGTTGTACCAAAGGTTGTCATCATGACAACCTTACATTTAGATTAAGTAGATAATTAATCAGAGTGTGTATATACATCATCATGTGTAAGTACTGATACATTTGAACAATTATTCAAAATATAGTGGGGGCACCGGCCCACTCTCTCCATAACATGGTTCCATCCCTGACTTCTTTCTTCTTTATTTAATAGAAAAAAATCATATTTATAAAGAAAATTACAATATAATAATTCCTATTAACCTTTTAATACCCTTTTCTAATTTTATATTTACACTTAATAATGTTCCTTTTGGTAATTAGCTAATTCAACAAAAATATTGTTAGAATAATAATGCAAGTGTGAGTAAGAGAGGAAATAGTCTCACATTGGACAAGAGTGTGGTGACTTGAGCATTTATAAGTGGGAGAATCTACTCACCTATTACCTTAAGGTTTTAGGTGGACAAGTGGTGTGTCTCCCACAAAGGTGTGTTGCTAAAAGGAAAGTCCCACAAAAAAAACTAACAATGCTCCTCGCTCGACCATCCTCCGATTGTTGTGCCAACAAATGGTATTAGAGCTTTTGGTTCGATCCGGGTATAGGAGTTCTTAGTATGCTATGTGGTTTCAGCTTTGTTTGATCTTCCACATCATAAAAGAAGGGCAATGTTACGAAAGAGTTGTTGTGCTGCAGTCACAAGTTCCGCTGTGCAGTTTGGGTTAAAGAAAATTGATGGAAGAATTATTTTTTGACTTGTGGATAGTTCAAGTCAAAGATGTGTTGTTACAATCAAGATGACACAAGATGGAAGATTATGTCGATGGTTGAAGAGCTTCCTACCAACATGGAAGTTGCACCATAAAGTTTCAACCTAGTTTTCGGCATGTGAAAATTCTTAGAGTGGTTTAGCTTCAAGTGAAATTTATTTTTCATGAGAGAGTATGATAGTTTTTAAAACTATGATTGTCGGTTAAGACAATGTGAAAATTCTTGGAGTGGTGTAGCTTCAAGTGACTATACTCTTTATGGTGGAGTATAATTGTCAGTGAAGACAATGAAAGTTGATGTATTATTTTTAATCAAGGTGGATATTGTTAAGATTGATTAAAAATATACATGTTGATACTCTTTATGGTGGAGTATGATTGTCGGTAAAGATAATGAAAGCTTACGTATTATTTTCAATCAAGGTGGAGATTGTTGGGTTGGTTGAAAATATACGTGTTGAAGAAGTCCCACATCGCTTAGTTTTGTGAAGGAAGAGGGAGTCCAAGGCTATATATAGGATTCAAGTTTTTCTTTACAAGATGCACCAGTCAAAAGCACTTTAAGCTTGTATTTGACTTTCTTTTTTCTCTTATGCTCTTGTATTAGAGTGTTGTGAGATGTAGTTAAATATTTGTTTTGGAGGGTGTGAGTGTACTGAGGGCCTGGGGTTTTTGAGGGTATGAGTTGTAACAATTTTCACATAGTGTTATTTTTTGGTTGTCTATTGACAACGGTCATGATTTTTTCTCCGGTTTTGGAGTTTCCACGTTAATCTCTTGTGTTGTTATTTTTCTCCGGTATTAGAGTGTTGTTCCATATCATAAAAGAAGGGCAGTGCTGTGAAAGAGTTGTTGAGCTGCAGTCACAAGTTCCGTTGTACACTTTGGGTTAGAAAAAATTGATGGAAGAATTATTTTTTGACTTGTGGATAGTTCAAGTCAAAGATGTGTTGATACAAAATAACGTGAAAACTGTAAAACCGGAGAAAAAACCACGACCGTTGTCAATAGACAATTAAAGAATAACACTATGTGGAAATTGTTACAGCAAATAATATACTCTCAAATACCCCAGGCCCCCAGTACACTCACACCTTCCAAAATAAATATTTAACTATATCTCACAACACTCTAATACAAGAGCATAAGAGAACAAAGAAAGTCAAATACAAGCTTAAAGTACTTTTGACTGGTGCATCTTGTAAAGAAAAACTTGAATCCTATATATAGCCTTGGACTCCCTTTTCCTTCACAAAACTAAGCGATGTGGAACTTCTTCAACCATGGACATATCTATGTATAGGCTCACTGTAGCTATAGCCACACCAAATTTCTAAAATTGAATTTTGTAACATGTGCCAATGTATGACCAAAGCATTACAAGTTATATTTTAAAAATTAGATCAGTCATCAAATGGATGAGGGGAGGTCACTGATTTATTAGTCAAATTATTTAGTAATTGATCGAACTGTATTACTAAATCAGATTAAATTGAGTAATTCAATTGAAAAATCTAATAACTCAATTGAATAAACCGATATCTCTAACAAAACTATATAATTATTAAATCTATCGACCAAATGATTCGATCCCTATAAAAATCACGACACCGATCAAATTTCAAAATATCATAATTTTACAAATATATTCTTTAAATTTAAATTTTAAGCATAATTACCACAAACAACAAAATAATATAAAATACAAATCAAAATAAATTTTGAATAAAGTCTACTTATATTTTTATTTAATTTTTAAATTATTTTAATCAAAATAACATCGTTTTGTTTGAGAAAAAATAAGCATTTAATGTGTCAGTTTTTTAAAATTGTCGGTTCGTCGGTTTCTACCGGTTTAGTTCGATTCTGGCCGATTCCCATTGATTTAATATCTCATCCGATCTAAAAATCAAATCAGATCGATGACCCTTCTGATTTTCGATTTGACTGGTAGGTTTAGTCCGGTCTTTGAAACACTATCACCACCTCTCAGGTTTCTCTTTCACTTTTATATTTGCTAATATCTCATATTTGATAGACGAATTTTATTATAAATGTATTTCCTTAAATAATATTATTTCTTATTTTTAATATAATTTATTTTATTTTTAGCCACTAATATATAAAGTCTGGATCCGCCCCTGTCTTCATCACGTATATTTTCAACCAACCCAACAAATATTTCAACTTTCTCACTTCTCTTCTCTTGTGAAGTCAAAATTCATTTAACTTTTCTATTCTCTCTCTCTCTCTCTCTCTCTCTCTCTCTCTCTCTCTCTCTCTCTCTCTCTCTCTCTCTCCTCTCTCATCCTCTCTCTCTCCTCTCTCCTCTCTCTCTCTCTCCTCTCTCTCTCTCTCTCTCTCTCTCTCTCTCTCTCTCTCTCTCTCTCTCTTCCTCTCTCTCTCTCTCTCTCTCTCTCTCTCTCTCTCTCTCTCTCTCTCTCTCTCTCAATCATTCCCTCTCTTCTCTGATTTCTTACAACATCGATTCTCTTCCCTCCCCTCTTCACATTTATCTTCATCTTCAACCTTTCGATCTTCTTCAAGAAAAAATCAAAGTAATGAACAACATACTTGTATGCTTTATGTTTATTCCGGTTTCTGCAACCTTTTTCTTCTACAACATTATGATTTTACATGTTCTGATTTTATTTCCTAGTTTAAGCTTTTTTCGATTTCATCTTTTTCTGAGAGTTTCAGAAGTTTTCAGTTCAAGCTTTTTCTGATTTTTCCTTTGTGGTTTCAATTTCTGATGTTATCTTTATGGTTTAAGTTTTTTATTTTTCTAGTTTCAGCTTTGTGGTTTCAGTTACCCAAGTTATCTTTGTGGTTTAAATTTTTATTTTTTTTATTTTCTGGTTTAAATATTCTATAATACTTGCTAAAATGCTGAAGTCAATAAAAAAATGTCTTAGTATGTTATGGTCTGTGTTGAAACTATTAAAATGTTAAAATACTAATAAATAACTGATATAAATCTAAAAGTATATGCTTCCATTGAAATGAACACTTAGTGTCATTGTTGTCTACTATTGTATCTATGATACATCAAGTATGTATTTTTTTACAAACAGAATCATGATTATTTATATTGAACACGATAATTATTTCTTTTAACTTTCACATACGCTTAAAAGATACCTCACACTATATCATTCTAATCAAATATATTTATTAGAATTTATATGTTATTTTATTATCAATTAAAGGTTAATATTTATGGCCCGTTAAACAAACCTCTTTTACTCATTGCAAAGGATTCAATTGTATAAATGTAGATAGCTTATTCATTCATCTTTTAACAGAATAAAGTTTTGATCTTTTAACATAATAAAGTTTTGATGGTTAATCTATTATATTTAAGGATAATTTTTTTCTGTATTTTCCATTTTTAGTTAATGTGATTATATAAGGCCTAACTATTATTTTAATCACTTTTGTTGTCATAATATAAGCCTCACTAAAAATATTGACTTTTTCCATTTTAGACACAAAAAGTCAACCATCTCTACTATTGGAAAAATGGTTGCACCTGATTTGTTGATGTCTTTCAAGAAAACATGCTACATAGAAACCAGGTTTGAATGCAAAGTTAGTTGGTTGTTGTTAATAACAATAACATATGGTTTAATACATTCTATTGTTGTATATACATGTTAGTCCTAACTAGTAGAAGACACGTGCGTCCGCACGGGTAACTCAATTCTTAAGATGAAATAATGTATTACAAACGCATAAAAAGAAGTTTAAAAACTCGAATGAGAAATGTTAAATTAAGATTTTCATAAAACATATTATAGATGTAATAAAGCTATATATAGCAGCTATTTAAAGAAAATAATTTGGAATTGCAATAGGCAAAAGGGTATTACGGTGATGGCGACCCGTGAAAGTAGTGATTTTCAGTGATAAAATTCACATAAGAAAGGTATTATGGTGATAGTGATTCGTATAAAACAATGAGTTTCAGTAATAAAATTCACATAAGAAAAGTATTATGGGGATAATGGCCCGTAAAAATAGTGAGTTTCACTAATAAAATTTAATATATTAGATCCACTTGGTTGTTACTGATAATTATTTTGCACGTACTCATACATATTAGGAACAATATTTATAAATATTTTGTTGCCTAAATCTAATTGGTTGTGTATTGTGACACTTCATAAAGTATTTCATTCATTTTAACATTACATACAAGTGCAAGTGCAAATTATGGTGATCTGTTTTTTTTTTCTTTAGTGTTTACACTGATATTTAAATGATTCACTTACATTTTCTTCATAATTTTTTTTAGCAGTATCTTGGATCTCAAAATTGGTTATCTCCACTCGTGCAGCAATCCTCTTTCATTTTAAATTATCAATTGCCCACTCACAAAATTCATAACCACATCTCATTCAATGTATAGACCATTAAAATTATATGACTGCATGAGTTAAAATTGTAGTTGAACATTAGAATAAATCGCATATTAAACTCAAATGTAAATAACCAAATGAATATTGTTAATTGCACACTTATAAAACTAATAATCAATTAAATTTATTAAATTCATATCCAAATAAACAAACAGATTACAAAGATAGATGTCACAAAAACGTATTTAACTACTAAAATGAAAAAACTACTACAATATTCTACCTATTTAACTACTACAACAACTTAAGTTATAAAAAGACTACTACAACAATCTAATGTTATATGCATTTGACTCAAAAGTACTGTCATGAATTTGGAACCAAATAGCTTAAAGATTATGTAGAATAGCAACATAGTGCAGAAGCCACAAATGCGGTAGGAGCAGTTTTGCGTACTCTGAAAATTCAAAAGCCTTTTGAAAAATCTTTGTTTTGTTTATGTAAGGAGAATAGATAAATCTACTTAATAAAAAAGGCTACTGCAAACATCTATTTTCATTTTCTTCTTAAAAGCATAATCTATTCATTGGCATATACTTACAAGCTTAAGGTTTTTGAAGGGTTTGATGTACAACATCACATCAGGGCCTCTTGAAATCATTCAAAAACTTAAGAAACTCCAAACTATAGCAACAACTAAATGTAAACACACTAAAAAGTCAAAAACTTGGAAATAGATTTATCACAATGTTCTAACTTTTTATTTCTAATAAATCTATTCAGTCTTCTAACTTTTTATTAGTGTTCCTATTTTATAATTCCCATGAATGATTTCTTTAATAGAATTTTTTTTACTAACCTTACTCTAGAAAAGCACTGCATTTCCTTTAGTTGGATTAACTTAGAAATATCATTCAAAGTACTGCTACACACATCAACAACCAAGTACACAACTGCATTATACTGCTTTAAAGGACTCAAAACAATATTATCTTAAGAGACCACCCTTAAAAACAAACAAAAATATTCAAATGTCTCGAAACAGAATCTGTATTTATTAAACACAAAGGGTCCAGTGCAGAACTTATTCAAAAGTGTAATATGTCAAATAGAACCCTGGGATCTTGCGTACTTGGACAGGACCAGCTCTTAGAAGCTCCTCTAGAATAGCAGCATTACCTGTGCCAGCCACAGTTAACAAATTCACAGCCATGTTAGGATCCTCTTCTTCCACATTCTCCACCATTAAATCTTTGATACTCAAATCCTTAAGCTACTTATAATGCTGCAATTGCCAATTGCATCACATTATACAATAAGCTTTCAAGTCAAAACGATAATAGTGATGATTATGATTAGTAATACACTAATATAATAAACCATGACCAACCTAAAGAAGTTTTTGAGTAATAGTATATTATCTTCTTTTTTAATCTGCATTTAGCAAAGGCATCCATGTACATATTTTAACAAACCTAGCAACTCACCTTTTATTGCAAATGCAAGATGAGAAATCCAAAATATGTACCACAATTTGGGACTTGAGATCATTCTTAAGAACATTGTTGCTTGCATAAACTTAAGAAGTTAAGGTGCATTTAGAAAATAAAGAAATATAATGATCAATACGAAGGAAAAATGAAAATCACAATTTACTTTGGTCAAGTTCCATCATTTTAGTTTAAACATTACAACATCACTTCACATTTGTGCACATAATAATTTGATGATATTTTATTTTTTCGATTTTGAAGTTTAAATAAAAGTTAAGATATTACAACGGAGACAAAAATAAAGTGAATTTAGTAGCTTTCAAATCCTAGCACAAAATTTGATAGAAATGAGTCATAATATAGTTAATAGAAATAACAGAACTTTTGTTGAAGCAAACACAAGTTTAGAGTACCTGAATGTGTTAATGTCGGTGATGCGGCAGAAATGACAACGAACTCAAGCTAACGGTCTTTACCACCCTTGTTTTTGCATATCATTACCGGCAACAATTATCAACACTCTTGTTCACTATGCTTCAAAATCAAAGGACACATACAACATGTCATAGATGAAAATCGGAATTATGCAGCATACATAGAGACACCATTTAATTCAAACAGTCTACAGCAAACACAAGTTTAGAGTACCTGAATGTGTCAATGTCGGCGATGCGGCGGAAATGACACCGAACTCAAAGGCTAACGGTCTTTACACCGACAAGAACCAAAAGAAAGCTACCTTTGAAGCCACATCTAGATTCTTTCTGATAACTTTTCTAATGGAATAAATGTAACACGTAAGATGTCTAGTAAGCTTAATTAACTTGTCATGATTTACAACAACCACATGGAATAAGCTGTTAAAACAGAGTTAAATTCAAAAATCAAGCCAAACATTAGGGGTGTTCATGGGTTGGATAAACCCAATAAATCCAGTAAAACCCACCCAAACCGATCCAAAAAAGTGGGTTGGGTCAGATTATTGGGTGAATACGGTTTTCAAAAATGAAAACCCATTCAAAATAATTGAGTTATGGGTAAAACCACACCCAACCCACAAAACCCATGGGTTATTGAGTGACTATATTTTTTCTCTTTTTTGTAATTTGACAAGTGATGACTTTGATGTTTTTAATTTTGCTTGCTTCAATTTCAACTTTTTGAACATCTTTTATTTAGTAAGTAATGATTTTAACTTATTTAGGATGCCACATTTTTATTATTTTGATGCTAATTCTAATAAATTGCAAGTATTTTATGCAATTCTAGGTTTTACTAATGTAACTTTGGTTTTTACAAATATATGTTTATGATAAATTTCATTATACATTTTGACATTTGATGTTTAAAAGAACAACATTAATATATTAAGCTATTTATTAAGAAAAAATGTAACATATCATTAATAATTATATAAGGAAAAATAATATTGGGTAACCCAGTACCCAACCCAATCCAACCCATAAATTTGTGGTTTTACCCAAACCAACCCAATAGTATTGTGGGTGGTTATTTTTCCTCACCCAAACCAGTGTACCATGTACGGATTGGGTTATGGTTTTGGTTAAATTCAACCCAAACCGACCCATGAACACTCCTACCAAACATACAAAATTATAAAAGCCATTAAAAAGATCAGGCCATGAACAAATATTATAGTTTATAAAAAGAAAAAGGTCAGTGTATAGTACATGATGAATCTTAAAATACCTCAGTTAAAGTAGCACATCACCAACCGAAAGTCGGCATCCAATCAGATATGTAATGTTTCCATTTGAAGCTGAAAACACAAATCATCATTCATTAACAGAGTGAAGATTTAAAGTTAAAGAAAAACATTATGATACTATCAAACGACAACTAAAAGAAATAGACGAGAAGGATTGTCCCTGTGATCTTGGAAAAATGCAGCCACCGTGAAACCATCCTTTCCTCCGCCATTTTTTTCGCCAGAACACTACAAAAAGGACACAACAACAAATATGTTATGAATAAATTTGTTATGAATACAAAAGGGAGAAGGAAAACGAAATCTATTGCTGATAAACACTATAAAACTCGATTACTAATAAAGCCACAAACCTCCAACATATCTTTAAACAGAGAAGGGGAGAATCAGAGATTTAGGGTTTGAATCGGAGAAGGGGAGAAGCGGAGATGAGGGAGAAAGAAGATGACCATGAATTTAGGGTTTGAATGTTGAAGGAAGAGAGAAAGCGGGTGAGAGAAGAAAGAAAGAGAGAGAGAGAAGAACGTGCATATGACAAGGGAGAGAAAGAGAAGTGTGGGAAATGGAAAAGTTTTTTGAAAAGGTTTTTGGGTTTTGAAAGGTTGGATGGAAAAACCCAATAGTTAATAGGTATATTAAGAAATAATGAAAAGGAATATGAAAAGAAAGTGCCATTTGGAGGAATGGAGATATGTGATTGGTGGGAATAAAACTTTGATTTAGCAAATTACTATAAAGGGCTTTTGTAAGTGTAATTATTTTTTTCATTAAGGGTAATTTTGGGTGTTTGGTGGTATGTTTTATTATTAGTTAGGTAGTTGATTTGATGTAATATATATTATAAACTTCGTTCAGTTTAAATCCAACTAATACATTTATGATGTATATACAATGCAATAGGGGTGGCAAAACGGGCCGGGGCCCGCCGGGCCGCCCGCGCACCCGCCAAAAAATGGCGGGTTGGGTTGGGATTTTAGGCTCGCCGCTCGCCAAAGCCCGCCCCGCCAAAACCCGCCGCCCGCCATGCCCGCCCCACCAAAGCCCGCCGCTCGCCAAAACCCGTTACTCCTCCAAAACTCACTCTTTTTTTAGTTAATTCTAGTAATTTCAATTCTTGATGGTTTATTTTATATATTTATTTATAAATATATGTAATATTTTTTAAGTAAATTTGTTAAAAAATTACTTTTATAAAAAATTGTTTAAAAAGTAAGTGAAAAGTTTAATTAAAAAGTAAAAAAAAAGCCTATTAATCTATTAAAAAATATATAAATAAAAATAGGCGGGTAAGCCCGCCGCCCGCCAACCCGCCGTCTTGGCGGGGCGGGCATGAATTTTATGCCCATTTTACTTGGCGGGCATGCCCGCCCCGCTCGTTTATTGGCGGGCATAAGGCGGGGCGGGCGGCGGGCGGGGCGGGCGGCCCGTTTTGCCACCCCTACAATGCAAGACGATTCGAATCACACGCACCCAATCAGGTTTTACACTTCTATTTATGTTTTCCAAACATCTGGACCTGTTTAAATATGATTCTGAACTGCTTTTGCTTTTTTTTTTTGGTATAGATAACATGGATGATGGAAACATGTTTGTATTCTAGCAGATTTAAACAATGTTGTGATAGGAAATATAGTTTACATGACTTAACTTCCTTAATTGTTATAGAAGAAATATTGGCAATGAAAAGACTTGAACACAAAAAACAGAGGTGCAGCTCCTTCCCGTAACAACCAATGAATTTTTTTTTAATACTATTTCTTGAAGGCAAGAAGCAAACAAAGTGTAACAAACTGCAGCCCTACCAAATGCTTAAGAATACTAATGAAACAAAACCAACATGCAAGCCCTACCAAATGTTTGCTGACACCGAATAAGAATACTTGTCGACACCGATACTTGCCAACACCGAAACAATATCACAACCAAACCGAATACGATTTGCAAACAAGGAGGAACAACGAAGTTGAAACTTCTGAGCACTACCAAGAACGAATTTGAGAAACGACTGTAAGTATCAGAGATCATAATCACCAACTTATAAGAGATTACCGAGAACCGATATCTACCGAGATGATTTCCAGAGCGACCCTGTGGGGTGCCGCCGAATAAAGTCAAGATTAACCTAAAATTCACAGGTTTGATCGAAAACCTACTGATACCATGTCAATAATTCTTGGCTTCATGTCTTTCTCATTATTATTTCTTGTATAAATAAAATTTGCATGGCTATACAGGTAATTACACTAAATAGTTACATGTGATGAGAACAAATCAATTTCTGATTTGTTTCTCTTATTCTAAAACAAACTAATTCTTATTCACACAAACAATATAATGTATTGTTTTTGTATGAAGATGATTTCTAAAGCTGTGAAATATATTGATTAGGCATTTGCACTTACCTGGTTTCACAAGCACACTTACATACAAACATCTTACATTACATAAAATGGATAAAATAGCACATAGAATGTGCCATTATACAATATGGTTCACTTAAGATTTCTTTATGTTAGGAATATCATAAGTATCACATAACTTAGACATAGAACATGAAAATAGTTTATATACAGTGACAATTCTCACTTTATCAACCAGTTTTATAAAAGTGAGTTAGGTCAAACTTTGATATGATATCAGAGTTTATCGATCAGACACAGTCAAATTAATTTTCCTTTATATTTCATATAGGTTCTATTTAGTTTCAATCTACAATTACGAACATGGTATCATATTTCACTATTTTCCCATGCCTTATCTGTAATCAACAAGTTTTACTTAATGATGATTACGTGTTGAGGAAACAGAAATCTAAGCGAGCTAGATTATGGAGATTCTTAGTTTTAGAATTAAGCTTTTATAGTTTCTCTTATGGTATTTACATTGTTCACATTATTGTTGAGGTGGGCCTATATGGCTATTTTGTATATATTTTTATTGGCTTAAATGTATTTTTAGTCCATGTAAGTTAGGGAGTTTTTAATTTTCGTCTCTGTTAAGTTTTTTTTGTTTGAGTTCCTATATCTTTCTTTTTGTTTGAGGTTTAGTCCCTAAATCAAAAATTCGCAGGAAAATCCGTAAGTTTCCTGCAAATTTTCTTGCGGATTTTGATTTTAGGGACTAAAACGAACGCGAAAGTGAAATATAAAACTTATACCAAAAAAATAACTTACAAGGACGAAAATAAAAAATTCGCTATCTTATAGCCAAAAATGCATTTAAGCCATTTTTGTTTATCAAACAATTTGTCGTACACTGAAAATCCTTTGCTTTGTTTTATTTAATCTAAATACCTATATGTTAAATTTTTATAGTTTGTTCTTTAAAAAATTACTTTATTCATTTATTCTAAATAGGAAAAAACATGAACCAAACAACATTGTACCTAAAGTCGTTACCTAAATCACAGAGGTACACAACTTTTACATTAAAACTACCATATTTGTATCCAATTATTTATTATGCAACTTCACGTGCCGCGAAGCACGGATATTCTACTAGTTATAAATAAAGTTTATAAAAAAAAATATAAATATAATTTTAATTAAGAAAATAAATTAAATAGAATTTATATTTAATTTTATTTTTTGTTACAACAATTTAAAAAATATAAATTAAGACAAAAAAATTCTTTATATATTGAGATTTGTGATAGAGGAAGTGATTTATAATTTTTTCATACAATATTAATTATATTTAAATAATTTGTGCGGAATAGTCCTATTATAGAAAGTAATGAAGATTTTTTTTTATTATGTACACTTTAAAATGTATCGTTTTAGAAAAAAAATTATTTAAAATATACAAACTAATTTTCAGCAAAAGTTTTTTTTGGCTAGATAGAAAAGCTCAGACCTCGGGCGAAAAATACTATGTTCGTCAAAAAACTTTCTTCTTTAAGTTTTCTTCACCTTCCATTCACCTCCTCAAGCCTAACCTTTTCGATTATCATGACCAACATTAGAATACCTTGGTCTTGCCTCAATGATGTCACTACTACATAAAACACATATGACAACGATTGTAAAACACATATAATGACGGTTATACGTCCGTTATTATGCTGCGTGTGATTGTATGTATGTTAGTTTTCATAATGGGCGTGTGTCCGTGGTGATAAGCTAGGTAGCGCGCCACGTATAACAATGTTTGTGATAAACAGTCGTTGTGAAATTATTTATAGGTCATGGGTTCGATTCTCAGCAATTTCTTTCTTTGATTTTATTATTTAGATAGCATTCTACTTATAACAACCATTCTAATATTATTTGTTTTTTTAATATATTTTTTGGGTTAAATATACAAAACCCCCATATAATATAGGCGAAATTCGCTTTTTCCCCCCTGTAATTTTTTTTAAACACCCCCGTGAATTATAAAAATACTATGCTTTTTTCCCTCTAAGTGTAAAGTTTACCCCCTGTAATATTTTTTTGTTTGATTTTCCCCCCAGATTTGGTGTTAAATTTGCACGCTTAGGGGGGTAATCCAAACAAAAAAAATATTACAGGGGGAAACTAAAAAAAATATTACCATGGGGTAAGCGAAGTTCACATATATTACAGGGGTGAAAGTGGTATTAACCCTATTTTTTTATTGTAAAGAATTCCCAAATTTTTAACCTGAATTTTTCTAAATCGTCTCAAACTAGAAATAACAATACACTCATTTGTGAATTGAATTAGACCTAAAATTGTATTACATCAATGACAAGATTCCATTAAGAATAAAAAATTGTATATTGCATCAAAACAAAAATGGCACAAAACAGCCTACAATGTATACATCAATACATCAAATAATAATATCTTGGTGTCTTGATTTTAAACACCTGTAATTTTAAAAAAAATAATAGTTGTTAGTAACTAACCTAAGAAATTATAACAAGAAATTATGAATGAAGATTATAAAATCCTTGTTAATTTTCCCATATGCCTTCTTGCTTATCGTTACGAATAGCATGCACATCATCTCTATCAACTTCTTTATATGAAGTAGGTACTTGTGTTCCGTAAGAAGGCGTGGAAGGAATATCAAAAATTTCATCACTATGGGGAATGTATTTTCCTTGGAGAACAAATGACCATCTCCTCGATAAGTCTGAGGGGCCTGTCATATAAAAAAGAGTTTAATATATGATACCCCTTCCAAATAAGCTAGATTTGATACTCCCCCTCTTAAAAAAAATTGATTCCCTCCTGAGAAACTCATATTCCAAATTGTGTCCCCCCTCATGCTGACATGGCTAGGTAATCTTCACACTTGGCATCCCTTATATTGATGATTGTGTATTGGATGCTGATTGGGCCTATGGTTTTTGTTCATCCATTCGTTTTCTTAGTCTACCCCCTGCAGTAGACATTACAACCCAACGAACACCCATTCTTTTGATTCCTTCATACCACTTCATCCCTCTCGCCATCGATTCCTTCATCCCAATTCACGTTCTTCATCCTCATTTTCATCTTCTGATAACATGGCTGAAAGAAACTCATACGATTCCATTTCCTCAACTTCCGGTGGATTTCTAGGTTTACCAAGGTGTGGATGCGATCTTCCGATGAAGATGTGGGTTTTCAACACAGTTCGAAACCGTAACAGGAAATTGTAGAAATGTCGAAACACAGGGGTAAGTTTGTTTTTTATAGAAAACTTGTATAATTGTTGTTTAACATCATAAATTAATGTTTACCAAATGCTCACATGTGTAATTTTTGTTTGTTGTTTTAGAAGGATAATAGTTGTGAATTGTTTTTGTGGGATGATGAAGTTGGAAAATGCATGAAAGGGAGTAAAATTCAATATTGTTGCAAAAACTGTGAGATTGCAGGTGTTAAATTGGAAATCACATTTAACAAGTTAGAAAAAGTAAATATGAAGGTTGAAGTTCAGAGAAAGCTCAATTTCAAGCTAAAGATAGCACTTGTGATCTCTTGGTTTCTCATTACAATGTTGTACCAGTTAAAGTAATGTTGTTTGATTTTGATGTATTTAGGAATTAGGTTGTGAGACATTGTAATTATCATGTTGGAAACTTGGAAAGCTGATTGTAACTTTTGCTTATTATTAGAACATTTCAAGAAACCAGCAAGACTAACATTATCATTAACTGGTTTCACATCAATTACTTCAAACCCATCTGCAAGAGTTGTGGCTCGTCCATCCTCACTATCATTGAGTCATTCAATTCCTTCATCATCATATAGAACAAGCGCAACAACCTTACTCACACACCTAGGACACCTGACTAATACTTCTAAATCAATGACACGTTGCCCCAAAAACAATTCCCCTAATGTTTGGTTCGCACAAGCATATGCAGCCAAATCATAACAATCATCATTGCTCCTAATCTGCAAATAATTTTCATATATTTCAACTATCTTTGTCCATATTCCCACCCATTCAACAAGTTATGAATAACGACCATTGACCACTTCTTAATGTGTTTCGCATTAACTAAATTAGAAACATCACCTCCATATATCATAACCCATCAAACATTCTTACAAATTCCCCTCCATGGTTAAAAACAACATTGAACAACTGCAAGTTCTAATATTATAAAAAACACATTTTTACACTACTGTTGTTATTGGGATAAAAAAACACAAACTTTACTGCCTGGAGATACATACCTCTTGCGTTTTCGATGCCTATGCGTCTTCTTCGTGATGTAGCTCTTCTTTATTCCCTTCGCTGCCTGGAGATTGCGCATTCCCTTCGACTGTCTTCTTCTTCTTCTCCGTTTTCTGCTTCCTCGACACCGTCTTCTTCTTTGCCATCATCTTCTTCTTCGTCTTTACCTGACTTTTCTTCTTCTCCATCACTTTTTTCTTCCTCGAGTTCATTGTCATTTTCGTTAATGATTCTGCTGAATGAGTGAATGTCAACAATGGAAACCCTAGGTTTTTAAGGGGGTAGAATAAAAAAACGAAGGGATGAACAAAAACCATAGGCCCATTCAGTACCCAATACACAGTCATCAACATAAAGGATGCCAAGTGTGAATATTCCCTAGCCATGTCAGCATGAGGGGGGACACAATTTGGAATCTAGGTTTCTCAAGGGGAGAATCAATTTTTTTAAGGGGGGAATATCAAATCCCTCTTATTTAGCAAAGGGTAGCATATATTAAACCCTATAAAAAAACTTGTTTTGCTTGAGTAGCCATGATGAATGGTTGAGTCATATAAGTTTCCTTGCCAAGGTCAACCCGTATGAATCCTAACTCATTAGTTTGTACATCATTATTATTGGGAACCCACTTGTATTTAAATAAAGACACTTTGAAAATAACATAATCAATCTCCAAAATCTTCTCAATGATACCTGTTGCACCCCAAAATTTGCCCTCTTTATTTGAGCTATAGGTTAATAATGATGTTTATTTCGTGGTTCAAAAGTGAAGAAAAGAACAATAAAGATTTCTTGTGGTTTTAAGGAAGTGCGACGCGAAGAATAGTTTAAACAGTGTAATTGCGAGAAAATTTATAAGTGCTGTTTGGAAAAGGATATGAGATGAATTCCTGTGTTGTCCAGACCGTTTCGACGATATCTAAAACTTTTGTGTTCGGCTCGGAAGCCAGTTCTTTGAGGAAGGTGGTCAAAATTGGCAAATTACTTGGTTTTTCATAAAGAAAAGAGTGTTGAATGTAGGGTTTCGGATCTCGGAAAATTCATATCTCCTAATCCGTCGGTCGGATTCGCTTGAAAATTTAATTGGAGATTCGTGCCATCATTATCAAGATTTCATATGTTTAGTCCATCGTCTAATTATGCACCGAAAATGCTCAGCATTTTGAGGATCGTCGTGTTATTTCGGTAAAAAAGTGTATTTTTGAGTATGTCACGCCAAGTTTGAAAATTCATAACTTCTTCAATTTTTATCGTATGAAGTCCATTCCGGCAGCATCTTCTTGTAAACTTCGTTAGCTTCGATTCTTCGTCACACGTGCCAGGTCAGATTTTGAGCCGAAGATGGGGTTTTATCGAGTTCTTTGATCGGTACTCACAAAATTCTGCACAGTCGCGCCAGATGAATCGGCGTTTCTTGTCATTCAAACGCGCATAATTTCTTCATCGCTTATCGGATTGAGACGATTCTCGCGGCTATGATCTACAATTTTTGTCATCTTCGATTGGACGTTGGTTTCGTTCAGAAATTCAGAGCCGAACCGAGTTTCCTTAAAAACGAGTCAAAATAAGACGCACCGAGGGCAATTTAGACATTTCGCATTGATAATATATAAACATTTTGCTCTTCACAAATCAAAGGGAGGGACTCTCATAATTTCAATTTACCAAAAAAGATCAAAAACACTTTCTCTCAATTCTCTCTCAATTCTCTTGAATCAAAACCACAAATTACATAAAATTTTCATCAATATTCATCAATTTTCTTCAAGAATAAAGAACAACATGGATTGAAGAATCAAAGATCGAAGTTCGAATCTCTTCTCCCTCTCCTCACTAGCTCGCGCGCCTCACCCTCTCTCCCCTTGGATTTTGCTTTCGCGTTCGTGTCGCGTTCGTGTCGTGTTCGCGTTCGTGTCGCGTTCGTGTTCGTACTTCGGTTTAGATCTTCATCCGGTAAGCCTTTGAACCTTGAATTAAGTGTTTAATTGTTGATGTTAACATGATTTAAATGTTAGATCTAGGTATTGTTTATGCTTAATTGATGTTGTTGATGATCAAATATTGGATTCAAGTTGTTAGATCGAAATTTTGCTTGCAATCGCATGTTGATACAAGTTTGGTGCACTATGTGTTTGTTATAATGCTTGCATGAACTTGTTGCTTGATGATTATTGATGATGACTTGAAATCTATGTGGATTGATGCCTAATTGTGTTTGTTTGATACTCATAATGCTGTACAAATTCGTGCTTGGTTACATATCTTATTGGATGCATGATTGAAGTGCTTTTGAATGTTGATTTTGCTGATTTTTCACTTCTGGTGTTGATGTAACCGGTTACCTGATTCATGGAACCGGTTACATGACTTGTTTTTGACCATGTTACGTCACTGCCAGTGATGTAACCGGTTACCTGATTCATGTAACCGGTTACATGCCCCCTTTTTTCTCAAAAAATAGTCACTGCCAGTGATGTAACCGGTTACCTGATTCATGTAACCGGTTACATGACCCTGTTTTCTCAAAAAATAGTCACTGCCAGTGATGTAACCGGTTACCTGATTCATGTAACCGGTTACATGCTTTTTTTTAGTTTTTTTTCCAACTTCTTTTTTGCTGTATCTCTCGCATCGTTTCGAGTTTTTATGCATGTGAATAATGTTTTTCGAGTATAACGATGTTTCTGGAGCCATTGGTGATGTTCAAATTTGGTTTTGGTCGATATTTTATCGGTTTTCTTTGCTTTTCCCTTATTGTTCGTTTATCATTCAAATAACGCAATTCCGATTGCGATATATTGTTATCTCTAACTTGTGTGCTAGTGTGCAAGGCTTTTGGGATGGTCACCGATCGACGCCTATTACTCGAGTGTTCCGCTTCATTTGCGGGACACGATCCATTCACCCGTGTTGTGTTCTCATATTGGAGACACGTTGCTATTACTTTATATCTGCTTGTTTGGTTTGCTTGTTCCTCTTGCAGGTGTATTGTGATTGTACTCGACGCACATGTCGAACTTTGTGTGCTTTCATGGATAATCGGTGTGCTGACTATTTGCTTTTGCTTTGCTAGCTCGCTCGCGGGATCCTAGTTTCCTTGCTCTCTTCGCTTTAGTTTACGGATCATCATCCGTTTGGTATTGATTCCGTTTCATTTTATTCTTTCCCGCACTTTATCGCTTTCTCACATCATCCTTTAACATGAGAAGTAGGACTTAGACATGCATCTGGCCAAGTCCTTGAAAGAGGCTCTGTTTTTGTTGGTGTGTTTACATTTGTGCTTTGCGGCAGGGAGTCACAGTGTAATAAGTCCTAT
Organism: Vicia villosa; assembly: GCF_029867415.1. NCBI lineage: Eukaryota > Viridiplantae > Streptophyta > Magnoliopsida > Fabales > Fabaceae > Vicia > Vicia villosa. The sequence goes on along the minus strand of NC_081184.1, from coordinate 143,308,949 downwards.
ATGGCACTCCGTTAAGTCCTCATGGAAGGCATGCGGAAATAGTTAGCAATCAACCCCCGCCTAGTCTCATCGAGTCCGTTCAGTATGCGCACGCTACGCGTGACTCGCTTCTGAACCTGCACAAGATCATGTTATCGAGTATGTCAGGAAAAGGGTTCATGCAGCCGGACCCCCGCCTTTCCCATAGCTCGCGTCGCTCGACGTTGATGCTCGGTGTACGCACGCACTGTTTTCCTTTACGATCTGTGACGGCTTGGTTGCTGAGGGGGAATCGCTCCACTTGTCTATGGTCCGATCATTTTCGTGAGGTCTAATGCTTGGTTGACTTGGGTTGAGTTGCTCCCCTTGGCTATGGCGGGACCGTCTTTCTACCATTCGGTCAGTGCCGTTGGTTTGTTTGCTTTACGAGCGGATGCTCGTTTGTATGCTCTTTGTTTGCTTTCGCCTTTCCCCATAGGTTTCTAGTTTAGTTTAGACTCGTACCCTTTGTATGATAATATTAGGTAGCAAGCTTCCCCCCTTAACTTAGGTCTTCCTCATGCATTCTTTAAAACACAAACCACACTCTTTGATTTTCTTTGCATAAGAGCTTGTTATTTCCGCTCCATTCCCAAGCATAAGTCTCCAAAGGTCGAGCAGCGGAGTGTGAATGTAACTCGTTCACCTAAAAAACACAAAACAAATAGAAATTAGTTAGCCGAGCTACGGTACCTCTAATTCCGCAAAACGGATACGTAGGCGGGGGGTAGGGCCCGTGCGAGTATAATTCTTTCTTTTCCCTACATTCTGCATTCATTTTAGTCCAGATTAGCGTAGATTTGTTACACACCCATAGATTTAGACACATGCGTGGATACCATCGAGTACGATGGGCGCGAGGGGTGCTAATAACTTCCCCCCGCGTAACCGACTCCCTTACCCTCTTTCTCTGGTCGTGAGACCGTTGTTTTGTTTCGTTGTTTGCTGGCATTCCCTTCCTTTTCAAGATAAATATGTTAGTGGCGACTCTGTTAATTTTCGCGGGGTAGCGACAGCTGGCGACTCTGCTGGGGACGTCTCGACCTATTGCGGGTCCGGACTTAGCGAGTCGATCCTAGCGCTTGTGTGTTTATCTTTGGGTGCTTTACTGCTTTGCATATTTACCTGTTTGCATTGCATTCTATGTGCGCTTTTACTTTTCTGCATCATATTCTGGACTGTCTGGATCTCTGTTTGTTGGGTGGGTGTTACAAGAGGTAAAAGGCCCAATACCCGGGCTATGTGTGAACCATAGGAACCCTAGGATAGAGTGGGAGCATGGTTTGTCTCGAGGTGTACGTCTCGAGATGGATTATGTGACCACGAGCAGAGTAGTGGTTTCAAACAGAGGTATTATCGTCACCTGCATCCGCGCTGTGATGATGCTTACCTTCGGGCGGACCGTATACTGCGTTTCATGACCTTACCCTGGCCTAGATTTTACCCGTGAGTGGGGCGGGAATCAATGATCATATAACAGGTACATTGTTGGTGACCGCTGTTCTCGTTCGTGGGTTACCGCTGTTCTTGTTCGTGGGTTACCGCTGTTCTCGTTCGAGTGTACTATTGGTTCCTGTTCGTGGGGTACTATGGTTCTTGTTCGAATGATAATCTATGTTCCATGGGTTTTGGTTCCGTGGATTGACATTCTATGTTCCGAGTGGTATATCATTTGGGGCCGAATCTTTGGCTTTGTACTATGTGTGTTACCGGCAGTCCAGAATGCCCGGTGGGAGGCAACAAGCCCCACCACTTTGCATCATTGCATATTTACTTTCCAAAAAATGATGTACAAAAAATAACTAGCATACATGTTCCTTTCATTTCCAAGGAATCATATCTTTAAGCCTCGTGTTAAGCTTTTCCATCTCTGACTTCCTAAATCAATCAAAACATAGGGATTCCTTAGAAATGATGGGAGCATAACATTGCATTCATTCATGCATACATGCATTCATGACAGGTAATCAAATGTGGAGCTCTTATTCTCAACCTTCTCTTCATTTGGGTTTCTCTGCAGAAGTACGATTCTGACTTCTCGACACCGATCAACAATCAAGAGTTAGCCATGGAACAAATCCGTGAAAACTTGAATGAGATGAGGACAGAAATGGGGACTAACATGGGTCAGTGTATGGAGGCTATTCAAACCCTTGCTCTTAGACAAGAAGAGTTGAGACAGGTTCTTCAGAGGCCAGCTCCGGATGGTAATCCCACCCCGGGAGAAGGTCTTGTGAATCAAAATGTCAGAAATGTTGTTGAAATTCCTATTCCTGCTCAGGAGAATGCACATCATGAGAACAACTTAGAACCTGAAGCCTTCAGGTTCCCGAATAATGAAACTGACAAAAGGTTCCACCTCTTGGAGAAAAGGTTGAAAGCTATAGAAGGTTGTGATTCCGTCGATTTAGATGCTGATGGGTTGTGCCTAGTCCCGGTGTCAAGATTCCTGTTAAGTTCAGAGTCCCTAACTTCGAGAAGTACAAGGGAACCACTTGTCCGTTGACTCATGTGAAAGCATTTTGTAACAAAATGGCTCCTTATGCTGAGAATGACAAGTTATTAATGCATTTATTTCAGGATAGCCTCAGTGGTACATCCCTCGAATGGTACACTCAACTTGAACGAATTCATGTCTGAACTTGGAAAGAATTAGCAGAGGCATTTGTCAAGTGTTACAAGCACAACAGTGACATGGCTCCGACCAGAATTCAACTCCAAGCTTTGACTCAGAGAACTTATGAGTCTTTTAGAGAATATGCCCGAAGATGGAGAGAACTGGCTGCCAGAGTTCAACCTCCACTATTAGAACAAGAGCTCATGGGTATGTTCAAAGATATGTTGGAAGGACCATACTACCAAGGCTTGATTGGTGCTTCTGAATTTGCAGAATTGGTTGTCATCGGCGAACGGATTGAGAACGGTCTTAGGAATGGTAATATCCAAGATGTTGATGATCTTTTTGAATTCCCCAGGCGTGTGGATGGAGGAGCCAGTGTAATTCCTTAGTATGAAGAGGAGTCTCTTAATCATCCTCTCGATCAGATCTCTCGTAATGAAATGGAAGCGATTATTTCTATTCAGGATGACCCACAAATTTGTGCTACAGCTCTCAGTCATCCACCTACTCAGTTTGTCCAAAGGGAGCCGGTTTTGCATGATCAATCAGCTCAGTACGCGCCGCCATGGCGGAACCATCAACAAAATCGTCACCAACAGAGTAGACAGAGGCGTAGAAGGCCAAAAAGAGTGTATGATGCCATTCCTATGACTCATGATGAGCTATTATCTAAATTGCTCAAACTTTCCTTGGTGGAACCAAAGTAGCTAGATCCTGTTTCTTTCCCGTATCCTGAGGGATTTGACCCTAATGTCAGTTGTGGCTACCATGCCGGGGCACCTGGTCATTCGACTGAAGATTGTCAGCCATTCAGAGACAAGGTTCAAGACCTAATTGATGCAAAGGCTATCACATTCGCACCTGAAGGCCAGAATTGAAGTTCTCCTTTGACTCAATGGATCTGCTGAAGCAATAAGTCCATACAGAGAGAATCTCCTCAACGTTGATAATTCTTAAATCATCATGCATTTTCATGTGTAATCTTTCTTGCTTTGTTCAATATTGTTTGTATGTAAACTTGTTTGTTTTTGAACTATAATAATAATGCATTGGATATGTTTGTCTTGAAAAATCCATTTGCTTTTGCTCTTATATGTTTTTCTATTCTTGTTGTGATACTTAACTCTTGCTACATAAAGCATGATAACTCCGAAGGGAGGATGATGAACATAATACCAAGAACCTCAAATGGTATGCTTTTGAGTAGAACCCTGTTGATGATGTACAGGCATTGTTTCAAATTCCCAAACACTGGAGATATAAGGGAGTGAAACCCTTGTTAACCCCTCTGAGCCTTCGAAGTAGGAGTTTCTTTTCTCAAAATAAAAAACCCTAACAATCAACCCAGGGGCGGGTAGTGTTCAGTTAACCTGGTCGAGCGTTCGGAATTCATCAGGAGTACACATCCAAAGATACAATAAGGGTTATCTTTCAAAAGGTTGAGGAAAGTCAAATCCACAACGGTTATCCCTCACCTCAGGAGGTCGAGACATCAGATTTATCCCTCACATCAGGGGGTCGAGACCAACATCAAAGCCGCTATGGTTTATCCCTCACATCAGGAGGTCAAAATATGACAATACCACAATGGTAATTCTTCATCAATCAAGGACTCGGGCAGTCACAATCACTTCCAACAAATCTGAGATTCAGGATCACACGACTTGTTCAAAAAAAAAAGGAAGAAAGAAAAGAAAGAAAAAAAAGAAAAAGAGCCCGCTAAGTCAACAAGTTGAAAGCATGTGACTTAGGCAAAAATTAGGGCATCCCGCTGGACATCCAAATCAAAATTCAAAAGAATTTGTCCAGGCAAAAGTTAGGGAAACGAAAAAAAAAGCAAAAGCAAAACAAGGATTACAAAATAAGATCCTTAGCAAAGAACAAAGTCGTGTGATCAGACACCAAAAATGAAAGGTAAAGTGACTGCTGTGTCCGAACACCTCATTGATTCCTCAATCATTCCAAACTCCTCTTGAAAAATGAATGCTCGTGTCAAGTTAGCTGAACTTAGGACTGGAGAACATCACGAAGGGGTGGGCACTAAATAATTTGAGCCTAAAAATCATTTTTTCTAAAAACCGTGAACCTGGCCACGTTACAATCCTGCAAAGTCCTAACTGAAGCAGAGGTTAATTCGAAAGCAGACTGTAAACGAGAATACAGTAAGCTGACTCCTAGGAGATCCGCTAAGCGCTTGGGTTGGTATCACACAATCTTTTCTTTCTTTCACAAAAAAAAATCAGTGTTACGACATCCTTTCATAAAAAGGTTTCTTTAAACTTCAAGACAAACATACTCTTTGCATTAGAATTATATTTCTCATAATAAACTTTCTTTGCATATGAACAAGTGCTCGACATCGAGAAAGTTTCCATCATGAACTTCAGATGAAATGTTCTATCCTCCCGAATGACAGGTTGTCTTTAGAACTCCGTTGAGCAAAGGCAGCAATATTTCAAAGTCCGATCACCCTCAGGGGCACAAAAGCGTTTGATTACTCTAGCGAGTAAGTTTTCAATCAATCTGAGGCAATCAGGTCAAGATTCGAAGAATCTCTCAGAGTGTTGAATAATCAGGGGCATTCACTCAAGCACAGTCAAACCTACTTACAATACAAGTCAGGCAGGGGCATGGTGCCAAAATTCTTGATATTGGGGCAAGTCAGTTTGATGGAAACAGATACCAGAAGATCCTTACAAGACAAATTCCTTCAAAGTCCTTACAGGCTGGGGCAAAGCACTATGCATTGGCATTTTATTTTCATCAAGAGGTATTCAGTTTAAAGTTTAGGTGTGAGCTAAACAAGTTATGAACTTGAGAACCATCAGGCTCGTCATCCTCAAGGGTCTGAAGCTGAAAGTCCAATCTTTAGTGACATCTCTTTACATTTCAGTGTGATTTTCAAATCCCTTCCAGAGGTTGCAACTGTTGCTTATTGGTGTCCCTTAACCAGATTCTTGTCATGGGGACATCGAGTTCCTTTTCTTTCCGACCCTCGAGTCGTGAGTTTCCAACCCTTGTGTTGTGAGTCCTTTGCTTTCCGACCCTCGAGTCGTGAGTTTCCAACCCTCGTGTTGTGAGTCCTTTGCTTTCCGACCCTCGAGTCGTGAGTTTCCAACCCTCGTGTTGTGAGTCCTTTGCTTTCCGACCCTCGAGTCGTGAGTTTCCAACCTTCGTGTTGAGTTTGATTCTTTTCCGACCCTCGAGTCGTGAGTTTGATTCCTTTCCGACCCTCGAGTCGTGAGTTTCCGACCCTCGTTTCATGAGTTTGTTTCCTTTCCGACCCTCGAGTCGTGAGTTTATCTCCTTTCCGACCCTCGTGTCGTGAGTTTGATCCCTTTCCGACCCTCATGGCGTGAGTTTATCTTGTTTCCGACCCTCGCATCGTGAGTTTACCTCCTTTCCGACCCTCGAGTCGTGAGTTTATCTCCTTTTTGAACCTCGTGTCGTGAGTTTGATCCCTTTCTGACCCTCGTGTCGTGAGTTTATCTCCTTTCCGACCCTCGCGTCGTGAGTTTACCCCCTTTCCGACCCTCGCGTCGTGAGTTTACCTCCTTTCTGACCCTCGTGTCGTGAGTTTACCTCCTTTCCGACCCTTGAGTCGTGAGTTTACCTCCTTTCCGACCCCCGCGTCGTGAGTTTACCTCCTTTCCGACCCTCGCGTCGTGAGTTTACCTCCTTTTCGACCCTCGAGTCGCGAGTTTATCTCCTTTCCGACCCTCGTGTCGTGAGTTTCCGACCCTCGTGCCGTGAGTTTGATTCCTTTCCGACCCTCGAGTCGCGAGTTTCCTCATCGACCAAAACCTTATTGTAGACATGTCACAAAATGAATCAAAATACAACTTATTAATATAAAAGTTGATAGGTCAATATTAAGCAAGAACAAGTATAACAAATTTATTAATATTTAATTTATTTTCTTCTTGAATACATAGAATAAAAGCTTAAAGCTTTTACCACGAGTATCTTTTCTCCCAAGATTTTTTGTACTGATTATAAAAATAGGCTCCATCAGTTCTAATAGCTCTCCAACACTGAGAAATACATAAATCTTCATCTTTCTTAGCATCATAAATTACCATGTTCTTTTCTACATTGTCCCATAGAAAGAGGCATGTATACAAAGTGGTACCTCGAATGTTAGCTCGGAAAGACCATTCTGTATATTCACCTTGAGGGATATCACGAATGCCAAGATCATCGTCTCTTGATTTACAATGCATCATTATATAGCTGCCAATATCATTTGAAACACGCACTATTGTTTTTGTGGGACTTCATTCAACTTGTTGACCCTGAGTTAGGGCTAAAGTTGAAATAATCATCCATAAGATGCTAAGTAAATTTAAGGACTTCAGCATGTTTGCGAGAAAATGAACCAAATATTTTTCAATCTCCACCATTATGCAAATGAGTCTAAGTTGATATTTGAATACTGGATTTTGTGACATCACATTTTCTATAAAAGTGATATTAAAAGTTTCATTTCATCAATAGTTTAAGTTGTTCTTATTTAAATATTATTTTTATTGTTTTATCTGGTAATATTTTAGTGTAGTATATTAATGAGATAATTAAAAAAGTGATACTAAAATAGGATATTCAATGTGGAAGATTTTCATAAAAGAAAATACTAGTGTAATATGAGGGTAATAGGATTCACATATTTCAAACTAGAGAAATACATGGATTCGCCCGCAACCATAACCCTACTATTTTACATTGTACTGCGATCATCTTTTGCTTTTGTATAAAAGGAAAATTTAGAAATTTCTATGTTGTCCAAGTTATCACAATAAATTTGTTTATGTATGACAGCCATTTAATTGTCTCAAATGCACTATCATCATTAGAAATCCTCTTATTAAACCAACTTATGAATTTCTTGTTATGTTGTGTCAACAACTACTTGTCATTCATTCGGAGATATTTTTTCTTTATTACTATTTTGTGAGTACATCCCGAGCCATTGGCTTAACATTTAAATATTAAGTACATCTACCTCCAAATTTGTCAGCATGACGAGATTTTGGAATTCCTATAGACTTTGTTTCCAATAAATAGTTTGAAAAAACTCAACAGCTTCTTCGGTGATGTACCTTTCAACGATCAAAGCTTAGGGTCGGTGATGATTCTTCCTATATCCTTTAAAGATCTTCATGTATTAATTTATTGGATACATTCACCTTAAATAAATAGGACAGCAAAATTTGATTTCTCTACTAGATGAACAACTGAACCATAATATCAAAAAATGATGAAGGAGAATACATCTCCAATCGACACAAGATTACTGCAGCCTCATCTTCTAATTCATCTAAATTTTTGAAATCAAAAACTTTATTACATATATCAGTGAAGAATAAGCACAATATAGTTATAATTATTCTTACATTTTTTGAAAGGATACCACAGATAGCCATTGGTAGAAGTTGTTGCATCAAGACATAACAATCATGAGATTTTAAGTCAATTAAATTGATATATATATATATATATATATATATATATATATATATATATATATATATATATATATATATATATATATATATATATATATATATATATATATATATATATATATATATATATATATATATATATATATATATATATATATATATATATATATATATATAGTTTGACACATTCTATCACAACATAGGTGATGTAATATTTCTTCCTATGACCTTTTTTTATATTCCCGTAGTTAACCCAAGGAAAATAAAAGACACCATTATTGTAAGCAAGATTTTGTTTAGCGTATTCAAGGAATTCAAGAACTCCTTTTTCATACACCGGACTTAATATATCATCTTTCATCCAACTAAGGTCCATAACAAATTCTGAAATTTATACCAAAAGACTAATGTGAATGACACACTAATGCTACACATAACATGTTTATATATATATATATATATATATATATATATATATATATATATATATATATATATATATATATATATATATAAATTCATCACAATAAATATAACACCAAAACCTAAAGCATATTCATAACCACACTTATTTCTTCATTTGCTATAGAGGTATAACACCAAAACAAAAACAAGAACATAACTTTCTAACTACAAAAACATCATAGATCCAGAATATGACACATGACAATAACACATAGCTTTCTAACAACGTAAACATCATAAAATTTGAATAAAATCAAACGAAAATCGAAATAAAACCACCATATAAAAGAAAACCATACCACAGCGAGCGCGAGAGAGACCAAGAAATGAATAATCAACAATGAACAACAAACAGATAAAGGTAACGTACCTTCCTTCGGAGAGGATGAAGAGACAAGGAAATGATATTCGTTCCCAAAAAGGAATGAAGAAGATGAAGATTTTTCTATCGACGTCGTCTCGTTTACTAGGGTACTCTTGTGTGTTATGAATAAAATAAAGAACTTGTTATGCTTTAATTTTGTAGAAAATAACTCCCAACAGTTGCAATCAAACATATAACCACACTTGGGTGTAACAACCGTAGTTATTCTATTTTTATTTTTAAATAACAATAAATGTTAAGGGACGCGCGCTTATTTTTATTGAAAAATTGAAAAAAATGTTGATGTTCGGATTCGAAGCTTGTTACCCAAATTCTAGGACCACGGTTGTTTTTAAGAACCATGATGCAAAGTTTTTTAATAAAATAAAAAAAATCATGCGGGTTAAAAATGTGATATTATTACGGTTGAGTAAATGGTTGTGGTTATATAGTGTTACCGAAGGTATATTTTGTATTAGTGTGCTTATGAACATCCAATCCAGTCCAAATAACCATCAAAAACTTTAAAATGGCATATCATCATCTAAGAAGCAAAAATAATGTATTAGCAAACAAATTTAAAAACAAAATGAAAACAAAGTTTGAATTTTGTTATTCGGGTAAACGGTTCGGATTTAAAAATCCAAACTACACTCACCATAGCAAAAGCGCTCATGCACATACCCTAACCCTCAAATGTTCCAAATTCTTACTAAATCTAATTAGGACCAAACAAATATTACATTTCTATTGGAGATTTCCTAGTGTAGCATAGTTATAACCTATTAGGGTCCGCTCGGTGCGCAGGATATGATAGAGATGTGATATGATCGATATCAAGAAGGATAAGGATAGGATATGATACACATGATAAGACTTATCCTATCATGCGTTTGGTTCACACAATATACCAGATAGCATATATATATATATATATATATATATATATATATATATATATATATATATATATATATATAGACACGCTTGTAAAATAATTATATATTTTTTAAATTATTTTGTAAAATATTTTAAATTAATAAATTAATAAAAAATAATATTTTTCAATAATTAAAAAAAACCCATTGATACTATTGAGTAAATAAAATTAGTATTCATATTTTTTATTTTTAAATATTGTAATTTTTTTATTATATTAAATTAATTATTAATATTTTAATTTAATATCAAATTATTATTTATTTATATTTTGTCATAATTAATTTTTTATTTTAAATTATATTTTATAGAGATAAATTAGTAAATCATTTTCTTATCCTTTCCTACTGGATTCTAACTCAGCTTATATTCAGGATAACAATTTGAACTAGTGAGACATGATAAGATAAGTTTCAGGATTAACTTATCATATCCTGTTGTGTCAGCAAACACTGGATTGAGATAGGATATGATACAGATATTTTATCATGTACTTTATCCTGCGCACCAAACGAACCCTTAATGAATTGCATGCATCACGAATCAAAAAAGAAAGGATATGATAAACTTATCAAATGTGAGCAATGAATCGATTATCTTGAATGGAGAGGAAGTTGATGAAGACGTTAGGTTTGAATAAAAAAGAGAAGAGCTTGAGAGAAAGATTGAAACAATGTTAGAACAGGAGTAGGCACTCGTGAGAGTTTTATTCTACACTTGTTTGTTTGGTTTCAAATGGAAGGAAAAGAAGACGGAAAGACAGAGGGTGGTTACTTAAATGAATGTGTCTGTATTTTAATATTCGTAGATTGAATCAGGATTTTGAAATTAAGACATGTCGTTAACTTTGATTTGGCACTGGTTATAAGGTTGGGTTTGTTAGGGTGTGTCCAAATTTCAATATTCGTAAGTTATTCATACAAAAATTGATGATGATGATAATGATGATGAATTTCGGATAATGGCGAAAATGGGATTTGATTATGGATTTTTGACTAGCGGTGAAAGTGATATATATAATAATATTTGTATGATGAATGTCACATTAAATATAAAATAAATGAAAACTATAAAAAAAAAATCAAAGTTATAATAACACGTCATAATATAATAATTATACCCCAGTCTTACAATTATTTGATTTGACCAAAAGACTCTAATATTACATCCGGAAAAAATTGCTTTTAAGATGACTTATGTTAAGTTAGTATGTGATTATAACAAAGATGACTTTAGGCAACAACGAAAAATTGTGTCCAATTTTTTTTAAAATGTATATTCTCTAGTAGTCTTTTCACGAAGCTATATGTCTGTGTTATATTTGATAAAAAAAATTGCATTTTGAATAACTTATAGGTAAGTTATCCGGTGATTAGAACAAAAATGAGTTTCGGCACGCAGAAAACTCGTGACCTAAAGTTAAAAAAAGTTGTTTCCATTGTCTTACTTGTGTACCAAATTGAAAACATTTGGGTGATCTGGCTAAAGGTTATTAATTGTGCACTCTTGGAAACGGTTTTAAAACTGCTGTCTAATATGTCATTGCCAAATGAAAAAAGAAACATACCGAAAAACTTATAACAAGTTATCCAATGAACGGAATTTTGATAAAAAATTATAATAGCAGAAAACTTATAAAAAGTTATCTGTTGAACAAAATCTTAGTAAAAAATTATAATGCCGAAAAATTTATAACAAGTTACCAGGTGAACAAAAATTTGATAAAAAATTATAATATCGCAAAACTTATTACAATTTATCCGATGAAGAGATATTAAGTATCTAGATTCTTTAAGTGACATTCTCCGGTACACTAGTGTAGCAGTACAAAAAATTCTATTTTGAAAATAAATAAATAAATAAATAAATAAGGGTAATTGATCTATTTAAAAAAAATATAAGAGTAGATGATAGTTGTAGGAGTATGGGTAGGGGTGTTTATTGGTTCGGGAAAATCTGAAGCAAACCGGAATTTGAACCAAACCGGAAGCCAAACAAAACCATAATGTTTGGTTTGGGCATTTTTTTAGTTCGGGCAAAAACCGAATCAAACCAACAAAATTCGTTTTTAATTGGTTCGGGCATCGAATTTCCAAAATTCTATCCACGGACCCGTCTTCTCGAGCCAACCATAACTAATTTGTAATATTTATATCATAATTATCATGGAAATTAGTATAACGTATTCAATTTCAAGAAGAAAAAATGAAAATTCATTTGTGATATTCATAATCTATACGTAGAAACGAACAAATTTGGGATTTTATATTATTATTGAAATTTAGTTGATGTAAAATAGATATTTTTGAAAAATATTTGTGCATATTTGTTGTTAGTGTATCCGATCAATCCAACTCAGACCAACCCGTTGTTTCTCAGTTTGGTTCGATTTGGGCTTTATTGCAAAAGTGTGCAAATCCAATCCAAACCAATATATATTTTTGATCGGTTTAGGCATCAAATTCTCTCAAAACCTAACCAAACCGGCCCGCGAACATCCCTATATATGGGGTAATTTTTTTATTTTATCTTAGTATTTGATAGATTTAAATCTCAATATCGACCTAAACCTTATTGTAGACATGTCACAAAATGAATCAAAATAGCACTTATTAATATAAAAGTTGATAGGTAAATATTAAGCAAGAACAAGTATAACAAATTTATTAATATTTAATTTATTTTCTTCTTGAATACATAGAAGAAAAGCTTAAAGCCACTACAACACGGAACAGCTTTCACAGCGCTTTTTTTGGCCTTTAACAGCGCTTTAAAGCGCTGCCATAGCCAGCGCTGGCGTAGGCTACGAAAGCGCTTTCAAAAGCGCTCTGGTAGACCCCCCCTTTAAGAGCGCTTTCCTGGAAAAAGCGCTCTGGTAGGACCCCCTATTAGAGCGCTTTCCTGGAAAAAGCGCTCTGGTAGATCCCCCTTTAAGAGCGCTTCTTAGTAAAAGCGCTGGCAAAGACCAGTAAAAAAGCAAAAAAAATTAAAAAATTACGCAGCATACAAAAGCGCTTTTGGAAAGCGCTCTGGTAGGCCCCCCTATGAGAGCGCTTTTTCCAGAAAAAGCGCTCTCATAGGGGGGCCTACCAGAGCGCTTTCCAAAAGCGCTTTTGTATGCTGCGTAATTTTTTAATTTTTTTTGCTTTTTTACTGGTCTTTGCCAGCGCTTTTACTAAGAAGCGCTCTAGTATGTGGACCTTTAAGAGCGCTTTTTAGAAGCGCTGTAGTTGCTAAATGAGGTATTTTTATGTGCAGCCTATAATTTAATCCTCCCAGTCGACCTGTAATGTTTTCGACCTGTAATATTTTCGACCTGTAATATATTTTCGACCTGTAATATATTTTCGACTATATTATTTCAGCCATCAGTAAGACAATATATATACTAATATATACCATTATAATATCCAAAATTATATATATACATCATTACAAAATTATATATATACATCATTACAAAATCAACAATATTATAGTTCAAATCTGCATGAAAAATAGCTTAATATAAAATTGACACAATTCCTCTTTGATTTCTTCTAACTTTAGCTTCGAGTACCCAGCAGCACGGAATTCGTCAAGGTACTATAAAACAAAAACATAATATGAATAATATATTTAGGTAAATGTAATAAATTATATGAAATTATCTTAAGTTATAACTTTATACCGTGGGAGGAATCTCTAATTGATTCGCCTGAATGATTTCTTTCATAAACCTCAATACAAAGTATCCGCAGTCTGAACTGTTACGCTGTAGCGGACACTACATAGAAAAACAAATAAGATTCTATATAAGTTGTCTTGTTTTACCAAGTAGCATAAATATTATAAGCAAATTTGTGAAAAGTAATGTACCTGCACTTCGATCCAGGTGATGTTGTTTGATTTAGTCCGGGATACCTGTGCGTCCCGTTGACTACGGAATACTTGTATTGATCTAATTAACAAATATATAAAAGCATATGTTTAGATCAATCCCACAAATAAGTAAATATATAAATATACACGAATATATATTTAGAACGATCCTACTTACAAATCAACGATTTCCTTCATGGCCGGATAATTGGTCCATTCACCCTTTACCGAATTCAGATAATACACGACTTCCCTTATCGGGTTGATAGCAAGCAGCAACCAGTGTGCTCTATAAATTAAAACAATAGGTTATATGAAAATATTGCTATACACTAAAGAAACAGAGATTAGATGAATAAAGAATGAGAAACTAACCCTACTGGTCGGGTATTATACGCCCAAAGATGCAGACATTCTGTATTGCCGGTGGACATGAATCTATCGACTAAGCGCTGTCTAACAGATTCCGGATCCGAAACAATTTCCATTCCGCTGCAATGGGCGGAAGACACGAACCGGAATCTGTTAGACAATGCAGTCCCGCGCAACACTCTGTCATACAACAACCTTAAATAAAAACATAATAAACATTAGATTCTTTTCATTGAAAAGTGTAAATAAATTATATTGTGGGACTAATTAAATAATATATCGGATGAGTGAATATTACCGGATGTATGAATGCATATTACTGACGCCTAGTTGATCTTGGTTAAAAATCTCTTGCAAGTCATCAATTGTAATATGTGACTTGAACTCAATACCGAAGACACTTTCATCCATATCGATTTCCCGTAAAGCACCATCCTTCATATCGGACATATCAACCATTGTTGCGAGTGTCGCCCGGTATCGAGGCACAAAAGCACCGCCTTTTCTTGCCGCTTGCTTCGGAGGACCACTGGGTGGTACGCTACGAACCTGCTGCGTCACTTGTTGTGACTCCCGAGCGGATGCCTAAAAATCATATAAGTTAGGTAAAATATAAAATCATGCATATTTTGATTCAGATTATATATTAACACTTTAAATGTACCTCTTTTAGCGATGCAACAGACTCCTCCTCCTGTAAAATCCCTTTACCCTTAATTGCGGGTTTTATAGGAGCAGTCTAAAAATAAAATGTAAAACATAATTAATAAACGGTTTAGAATTGACATTCGAAAACTAAATGATTCATAATCGTTTTCAATTTACCTCATCACTAATGGTAATGAGCTCCGAGGGCCATGCAACAAACGATCCTATTGCATCTCGCAGCAATGTCGTCTCTGAGACCATGTCAGGTACCGGTAGAATCGCATCACGATCTAATACAACATCCACCGATACTTTCAGGTGTCCATCCGGGAGCGGTCTGTGGTGAAGTAAATCTCCCGAAGTGTTGTGCACTTTTCCCTTGCCAACTAGTCGATAACTCGGTTCCGATAAGTATAGTTGGCAAGATGAAATGCCCTAAACCAATAGTAAATATAAAGTCATTATCATTAATAAAATAGAACAATTTAAAAGGAAAAAAAATTATAATTACCTCGGGAAATTTCCTTTGATAGTTGATACTAGCCTTATCACTAGTTTCTTTCACCGATGAAGTGTTGCATTTTTCTCTCATATACGCCTCTTTATCTCTTTGCAATTCAGAGACTTGTGCTTGCAATTCCGCCAACTTTTGCAACACTTCTTCATTTGAAGGATTTCTTCTCCTAGGACTCTTGTAAAAAGAGGTTGGAGTCACACCATGACCCTTACCCCTCACCCGACCGGGATACTCGGGAGCATCTAGTACTCTACTAAGTACGCTCTCCTCACCGGTGGATGCCGATTGCGACAAGGTCTCCTGTAATTCATTTACATTTAAATAATTATTAGTGGAGATAAAAAGTCATTTATATATTAAAAAACATTTGATTTAATTAAAGACATAGTATTATACTTACACATTCAGTATAAACTCTCTGAACATCGGGATCGACAGCGTGATTCTTGCCCACACGAGCTTCCTTCCACAACACATGTACAGGAAGTGAAGCTTCCTCACTTTTAGTCTCCTCCAACTATGCATTGACACAAACGATAAAATCGTCAATTAAAACATGCACATGTAGACAATTAATTAAATCGAATTTCTATTTACTTACAATTTTATCCTCTAAGCGTGCATATCCCAAACGCCCTTTTTTGTATGGATACGCGGGTTTGGATGCTCTCTCCCTATTCGTGGCACTCTTTTTCTGAAAAGCTTCATCTCTTTGCTTTACAAACTCAGCCCAATCTGCTTCATCAATGAAGGTCGCATACTTTGTTGGCCGTCCCGGTGCATTTTCAAGAAATTTTCCATCTTTATCCTTAAGATAGGTGTTTGTCAAAAAACTTTTCCACCCTCTATATCTCTTGCCGGCCAAACTAAGTATGTAGCTTTTACGTTCATCTGGTATCTCAAAAGTCCTCTGCAAAAAAACGTACGCATAGTGTGTTAGTATAAATAATTTAAACAATTTATCGTCAAGATAATAACAACAATTAACCATATATGATATATACCTGAAGCTCTTCCCAAATCGCTTGTTTTTTCTCCTCCAATTCTAAATTTTTCGTTTTCGATTTCCAGGTAGCTATGGAGACCGGAATATGCATACGGACAAGTGTACCAATATAACTTGTCAACTTTGCAGAATTAGGACCAATTGGTTGTTTATCAGAATTCCATTCCAATCGGTACACTAATCCTTGGTCTCTATGTCGTATGATACTCCTCATAATAGTGATGCCTCGTGCAACCTCTTTTGCTTCAGTATCAGGTGGAGCATTTGTATCCGAAGCAACTCTTTCTTGTGAGTTTTCTTGTAAGTTTTCAGGTGGGTTTTCAGGTGGAGCATCTCTATCTGAAGCCATTGAACCTGTATCAAACAAACTAAAGCACATTAGTACACTATTAATAAGCTAACAATCTATACAAGTCAAATGGAAGTCAAACCATGCATGTACAAGTAAATCGGAAACGAAATCGGTACAAATCAAAATAAGCGTAAAAAAGAAAGTTATCGGAATTGAACGAAATTTACATGGCTATGGTAAAACGTCGCCACGGACTCAAAAACAAAGTCGGTTTTCCGAAATTCAGACCCTAAGCCCGACTTTTGATTACGGGCAGAAGCAAAACCGATAAAAAAATAGTCCCGAAATGTAAAGATAAGTGCATGAGCAGCTCCGGAATCGTCAAAATAGTATAGTTACATGTAAAGAAGTCAACAAGCGGATACATGGTTCAAAAGTTATGTACAAAACGAGAATATGCACCAAATTGAATAAAACAAATTAGTCGGACTATGTATACTATTACCTTTATCACTAACGTCTCTTTCTTTTCTTGGTAGGTTTGTGTACTACGCGTCTCTTAACAATGCGGACGGTTGGATTGATCCAAATACCCTCATTATGATCATTTCTAATACAAGATTCATTCTCATTTTGATCGTTTCTTGTACAAGATTCAATGCCAACACCAATATCACCTTGATCTTCAATTTTTTCATCAACTATTTTGTTAGATAAAAGCACTATAGACCATTTCGTACTTGTCGGATCATTGACATAGAACACTTGTTTAGCTTGAGAGGCTAGAATGAAAGGCTCATCTTTGTACCCTACCCTATTGAGATCCACTTGCAAAAATCCTGACTTATCCATTCGTACGCCACTATTATTTTCAACCCACTTGCAACCAAATACAGGAATCTGAAACTTCGCGTAATCAAACACCAAAATGCGCTCGATAACCCCAAAATATGACAAATTTGCAAATTTCGGATTTAAGTCATTCGCACTTGATATGTGCATAGCTTCAGCTACCAAGGTTACACCACTATTTTGCATAGTACTTTTATCATCCTGTTCTTTGGTATAAAATGTGTATCCATTAATTGCGTATGCGCTATAAGAAAGTACAATTACAGATGGACCATAGGCTAAACATCTCAACCTTTCTGTTACTGAAGCAGGATCTGAACGATACTTTGAATAAATATGATCTCTAAACCACGGTATGAAACTTCGATTGTGCTCTCGTACTATCCAGTTCTCATTTCTATTTGGATTTAAATCTCGGAGAACAACTTTGTGCATTTCAACAAACGGCTCAACCTCAATCTCATTGTGCAGAACATACAAGTGCACTTGATCCCGTTCGACCATTGATACTGTCACAACTTTATTTCCAATTAGCCTTTTTCCTTCTTTTTTTTCGACAATATGAGATTTGGGGAGTCCAATTGATTGAACATTTGACAGATATTCAGTACAAAACTCAACCGCTTCTTCAGCAACGTATCGCTCGGCAATACAACCCTCCGGTCGACTTCTGTTTTTCACGTACCCTTTTAATATTTTCATATAACGTTCAGCAGGGTACATCCATCTCATATAAGCTGGTCCGCACAGTTGTGTCTCTTTCACAAGATGAACGACTAGATGAACCATTATGTCAAAAAACGAGGGAGGAAAATACATTTCAAGATCACATAAAGTAACAACTATCTCATTTTGCAATGTTGGTAAGATCGCGGGATCGACCACCTTACTGCAAATAGACCTGAAGAAGAAACACAGCTTAGTTATTGCGCTTCTTACTTTTTCTGGCAGAATAGAACGTATACCTATTGGTAAAAAATGTTCCATTATAACATGGCAATCATGCGTCTTCAAACTCTTTAACTTGAGGTCTTTCATGGACACAAGTCTTCTAATATCTGAAGAGTAGCCTTCTGGAACTTTTACTTCACTGAGGAACTTACACAATGTTTTCTTCTCCTTTCTAGATAGAGTGTAAACAGCAGGTGGCAAATATGTTCGTCTTCCTTTCGTCACGGGCGCCAATTCAGTTCTCATCCCCATGTTTACCATGTCATTCCTTATGTTAACGCCATCCTTAGACTTTCCTTGTATATTGAGTAGCGTACCTATAACGCTGTCAAATACATTTTTTTCAATATGCATAACATCCAGGAAATGTCTTACGTACAACGACTTCCAATATGGAAGTTCAAAGAAAATTGACTTCTTCTTCCACCCACCCTTGACAATTGAATGTGCAAAAGGCTTGCCAAACTGAGTGCTCACATCTTTCACCTTTTCAAAAATTTGATCACCTGACAAAAAAGGCGGGGCTGTACGATGTTCGGCCTCTCCATTGAATGCTTTTCTCCACCCACGGTAGTGATGATTAGAATTTAAGAATCTACGATGGCCGAGAAAGACATTCTTCTGACAAAGCGCCAATCGTGTCGTATCGGTTTCATCTTCACAAACAGGACACGCCTTTTGACCCTTGTTGCTGTACCCGGATAGATTTCCGTATGCTGGAAAATCATTAATTGTTCCAAACAACATCGCCCTCAAGTTGAAACTTTCTTTCCTATACCCATCGTAAACCTCCACACCTCTCTCCCACAAAAACTTTAAATCTTCGATTAAGGGTGCCAAGTATACGTCTATGTCATTCCCTGGTTGTTTAGGCCCAGAAATTAGCATAGATAACATCATGTACTTACGCTTCATACATAGCCACGGAGGTAAGTTATAAATCATAAGAATCACAGGCCATGTGCTATGCGAGATACTTTGAATACCATGCGGGTTCATTCCATCAGTAGACAATGACAACCGAAGGTTTCTTGCTTCTTTTCCAAATTCAGGATATTCAGTATCAACTTTACTCCATTGTGGTGAGTCTGCCGGATGTCGCAACTTTCCATCAATAATTCTTTCATCTGCATGCCAAGTCAAGTGTCTTGAATCGGTCTCACTACGATACATGCGTCTAAATCTCGGAATTATAGGAAAATACCATAAGACTTTAGCAGGAGACAACTTTTTCTTATATCGAGGGGCACCACATTTAGGACACTCATTCAACGCTGCATACTCGTTTCGAAACAAAACGCAATCGTTTGGACATGCGTGTATCTTATCATAGCTCATTCCAATAGAAGACAACATCTTTTTGGCTTCATACGTTCGATTGGGAAGAACATTATCCTCTGGTAGCATATCTTTCATAAGGGCTAATAACTCTGTGAAACTTTTATCCGACCATCCATTGTCCGCCTTTAAGTTGTACAACTTTAACACCGCAGACAATCTTGTGAATTTTGAACAACCATCATACAACGGTTTCTCTGCATCGCTTACCAACCTCTCAAACATTTTGGGACAATCCGCTAGATCTTCTTCCAGCGCTTCTGCAATCTCTTCGACTCGATCACAATCGTATGTGTCTGTGCAATCGTCGTTTGAAGCATACTTCCTATTACACCTCGACCCAGCATTCCCGGTACTTTTCTCACCATGCATTGTCCAACATGTATAACTTCTATCAATTCCAAACCGTAGTAAATGAGATCCCAACTGATTCCCGTCAACCTTACCCCCGGCATAACAGCAACCCAAGCAAGGACACGGCATTCGAAGCGGGTCTTTGGAGTTCGCAACCGCAAACTCAACAAATTCCCATACCCCTTTCTCGTACTCTTTCGACAATCGGTTTGAATTCATCCATGTCTTATCCATGTCTTAATTAAGCTAAACAAATGCTTCTTGGTTTCTCTATCAGGTACTAAGGAATTCTGTCAAGATAATAAATAGCTATCATCATAATAGAATACCTAATCAGAAAACCTAATCAGAATACCCGAATTCTTAAAGAAGACATTACCTTATTTCAAGGTAATATAAGTCCACAAACCAAAAAATTGGTTGAGAGACACTAAATTGATATTAAATAGAACCATAAACAATAAACTATAAGCAGAAAATAACAAACTATAAGCAAGAAGAAAGGGATAGTAACCTGAGTTAGACTTGATGTGGGAGATGGGTAGGTTTGAATCGGCGTTGTACAAGTAGAAACCAGAGACTTCAAAGTAACTGTAAAATTAAACACACACACCATGCGGTTAAATACACCACTACTAACAAATATCAAAATAAACCCAATCTAGAACTCAATTATTTAAAATGATATGAAATCAATTATCAATTAGCTAGTAACTACAAACAAGAGAAAGAACAGATGCATACATGTGTACCACGGCTTGTTCAACATACATTGGTTCGTAAATGAGAGGCTAGTTCATTAGTCCTAACAATTAACCTCAACTAACAGTCTAACTTTATAACTAACTTACAACATAACCACCAGTAGGATTAAGTGATAACTAACGGTCTTTTTAAAATAGAATCTTAATTTATTTTCATACATTACTTTTAATATGAAATGAAATAAATATCGAATTAGTAATGCTTTGAGATTATAAGAAATCAAATTAGACAAAATACATATTATCACTTTCAAATATATATGCATTTATACAATTAAACAAACTTTAGTAACAAAGGTCTCCATTTTTCAAAACTCTACTCCTTTTAAGAAATGAAAGAATCCTCACTCATATTTTAGAATCAAGTAAAACCATAAAACATTAAAGTGAACGTAGTTTCTCTTAATAATCATTTGGTGTAGACAAGTTATTAACCCTCAATTGAACTACCCATTACAATTCAAATAACTCAATGATATGACAAAGAAGAAATTATGCAGCAAGTAGTTCATGCTTTCATAATATACTATAGCTTTCATTTCATATCATATACTATAGCTTTCATTTCATGCTTTCATTTCAAACAACCCATTATAATTAAAAACGAAAATGGCACTAATGTGTTCTATTCTTGACAAATGTGTTTGCAATTTAGATATAAAAATATCAAAGTTCTGTTTTTAGCTAAAATAATGGCACTAATGTGTTCTATTCTTGAAAAATTGTGTTCTTCAGCACAACACATTCAGTACCCAACAACAAAGCAACAAGAAATTGTGTTCATGGATTATAACCTATTAAGAAACATAGCCAGTCGAACAAAAACAATTAAAAATAAAGCAAAAGAAAACAAGGTGACATACATGAAGATGAAGATGACGGCGGCGGTGGAGGCGAGATGCTACACGGCGGCGGCGGCGGTGAAGAACTTTGAGTTGTGGGAGACAAAGTGGGGGAGACGAAGTGGAAGAAAAAAGATGGGGGAGACAAAATGGGTTTTCTGGGTTTTCTGGGCAAGTTAGCGTCAATGGGAGAAAAAAGATGAATTAGGGATTCTGAACGCGTAATATCAAATTTTAGTAATAAGGCTACTAAAGCGCTTCTGGAAAGCGCTCTCATAGCCTGGTCTATACCAGCGCTTTTGACAAAAAGCGCTCTCATTAAACACCCCTACCAGAGCGCTTTTGAAAAGCGCTTTCGTTCCCCCCACGTTCCCCCCACCTACCAGAGCGCTTTTGTAAAGCGCTTTCGTACCCCCCACCTACCAGAGCGCTTTTGAAAAGCGCTCTCATAACCCCCCCCTACCAGAGCGCTTCTTAAAAGCGCTTTCATACCCCCCCACTATTAGAGCGCTTTTTTAGCGTGTTTTTTAATTTTGTCTTTAGCGAAGCCTATGCCAGCGCTTTTCCTAAAAGCGCTTTCGTAGGGGTGCTGCTAAAAGCCAAATTTGGCGTAGTGAGCTTTTACCACGAGTATCTTTTCTCCCAGGACTTTTTGTTCTGATTATAAAAATAGGCTCCATCAATTCTAATATCTCTCCAACACTGAGAAATACATAAATCTTCATCTTTCTTAGCATCATACATTACCATGTTCTTTTCTACATTGTCCCATAGAAAGAGGCATGTATACAAAGTGGTACCTCGAATGTTAGCTCGGAAAGACCATTCTGTATATTCACCTTGAGGGATATCACGAATGCCAAGATCATCATCTCTTGATTTACAATGCATCATTATATAGCTGCCAATATCATTTGAAACACGCACTGTTGTTTTTGTGGGACTCCATTCAACTTGTTGACCCTGAGTTAGGGCTAAAGTTGAAATAATCATCCATAAGATGCTAAGTAAAGTTAAGGACTTCAACATGTTTGCGAGAAAATGAACCAAATATTTTTCAATCTCCACCATTATGCAAATGAGTCTAAGTTGATATTTAAATACTGGATTTTGTGACATCACTTTTTCTATAAAAGTGATATTAAAAGTTTCATTTCTTAAATATTATTTTTATTGTTTTATCTGGTAATATTTTAGTGTAGTATATTAATGAGATGATTAAAAAAGTGATATTAAAATATGATATTCAATGTTGAGGATTTTCATAAAAGAAAATACTACTTTACAAGTGTAATTCATATATAAAAAAAGGCAATTTCTCATGACATCCTTATTATATTTCTTTCATGTCCTGCACGAAAATATTAAATTGTTTCCTGTTTTTGAAGATACACTTTTGCACGCAGTAAATCTCTTTTTTTTGTGTGCTTATTTTCAAGGTCGTCTAAACTTTTTCGGGCCCTGTGTAGATTAGTCGTTGTTTAATTATGGGAAAAAATATAGGCCTTATCTTACCATAGTTTAACTAATATAAACATTTTATGAGGCCCTATTTAGCCACATGTTAAGTGTGAAAATTTTGAGGCCCTGTACGGTAGCCCGCTTTGCACGCCCTCAAAGACGCTCTTGCTTATTTTAGTTCGGAGATATCAGCAAAATCAGCTGTCTGTAACTTTTTCCCTGCAGAAACCGATTTCCCTTTGCTTTTTGACGCCTGGACTTTAATTTTTCACTATAGAAACTGGTTTCCTCATTTAGAGAAACCAGTTTCCTAAGCTAAATTGTAAAAAACAAATTTGGTGGTATTTGACATCAATTCCTTTTTTGAGAGAATATTCTTGATCATACAAAAAATAATTCCCTACCTCATCATAATTAAATTCTATCATGCACCCCCATTTGATGACATGTGCACCACTTGATCTTAATTTTAGCTCTAAAATCAATTTCCAAACCTAATTTTGGTTCGAAACCAAACTCCAAACCACTACTAATTCTAAGCCTAAACTCTATAAATAGAAACCTCATTTCACTAATTCAACAAGATTTTGATAGCCAAATTCACCTTGCAAAAAATTCTCTTGAAGCTTTTGATAACTAAATTCACCTTGCAAAAAATTCTCTTGAAGCCTTTGATAGCCAAATTCACCTTGCAAAGAATTCTCTCAACTATTTTCATCTATTAAAATTCACTCAAAGCTCAATTTTCCAAAAGTTAGTAAGCTTTTCATTGAAGTTTACTAATCTTTGAGCTAAACCTTCATCCAAACACTTTCTCTTCATTAATTCTCTAGATCAAAGTTTAGGAGAGAGAGTCTTGGAGTTTATTTGAAGCAAGTTTTGAAGTTGATTGGGGATTTTCTAGATCCACATTTGGTAAACTTATTTTCATCTCTCACAATGTGATCTTTTGTTGATTTTGGTTGCTTGATTATTTGAGCCTTTTTTTGTGATTTCATTGGTGCTAATTGCTCATAATTTAATGGAGTTTTTTGTGTTCAATTGCAACTAAGATCATAAGGTGTTTGATAAAATGTTTGATCAAAGTTTTATCTCTTAAATGTTGTTTTTTCTGAAATTCTGTCAAGAAATCGGTTCCCCTGTTTATGGAATCCGGTTTTATTAACTGTTTTTTGCACCGAATTTAAAAATTTGTGCAGGAAACCGATTTCCTAATAATAGAATGCAGTTTTTTGCCTTTTAAAGTTGTTTTTGGTGATTTCTCTTTTTCTACTCATTCTTTTGATGGTTACTTTGAATTGAAATTTTAAACTTCCAATTTTCTCTTCAAGTTCAATGGACTTTAAGTGGAGATAAAGTTGGATATATGTTCCTTAATTCAAATCTATCATAGAATGAATTATTTAATTCATTCTTGGTGCTTTGAATTAGTGATATATTGAATGCTTTAATCCACAAAGATGAGTGATTGAACTTGGATATGAAAGAATTTTTAGAATGTAATCCAATGTAGCTTATCATTCCCCTCCCCTCTTCATCTCAATCCCTTCTTGTTTTTGTTTGTCATTTATTATGTGGTGCAAATATTAGAAAATGATTTACATATCATTTCTTCAATTTTTTTTAAACACATAAATTGTTATTGATCGGCCTCGTTGTAGGGTGACTTTTATATAAGTTACTTGGCGATTGCTTAACATATCACTAAATTTTGTCTCGTATCAAAAAATGTCCCATATCAGAAAATGATCGTTCGTGGCCTAAACTTTTGTTTACAAACCAAAGGATGGTTGATTATTTGACAATCGGTTCAAGACCCTTGAAAACTTATTGTGTAGAGGCTTTGATTCTATCAATCATATGATTAGTTTTCATCAACTTTGACCTAAGTTCATTAGTTAACCATTATTTATCATTCATGTTGGCTACTAACTTCTAACCATTAACATCTAACTTTATTTTTATGCTTATTTATTATTCTGCCTTATTTTATACTTTATGATTTATTTTGCTATTTCTCATTCATTATCATGTTTATGTTTATGTACATTTTCCCTTTGTCCATTTGGACATATGTTTATGCTTATGCATTTTTTATTTTGTCCATTTGAACCTTTTATTTTGTTCTTAAAACAATAATAACTAAACTCGAACCCTAAAAGACTTAATGTGGACTCGGACTTTGGATACTAAACCCTAAGCTTGGAGGATGGACTATTGGACTGAGACCTTGATACCTTGATTGTATTCTGTTAATATTCTGGAAGTCCTTGGAGTTTACTGATCAGTGGTTTTCACACATATATTTACCATTGTTTTTAAGTATTTTTAAGTTATGTTATTTAGTGTTTTATTTCATTATTCGTCATTTTATGCTTTGGTTGTATGTTTTAATGTTTTCAGGATCATATGAATAAATCTGGAAATAAGGAAGAAAAGTGGAGTTCTGAAGGCTGCACGGCCCGTGCAGACCTGCACGGCCCGTGCAGAATCAAATGTCATCTCCCATACAAAAACCAGAGAGTTTGCACGGGCGCCCGTGCAGCTTGGCACGGCCCGTGCAGGATTTATTGGAAAAGTCTGGGAGTTGCACGGGCTGCGCAGAACTGCACGGCCCGTGCAAGTTGCGCGAACAGAATTTCTATTTTTTGGAATTTTCAAGTACACTTATCTGGAAGGGCATTTTTGGCATTTGACTTGGCTGTAATTGACCTAGACTATTTAAGTTAATTTCTAAAAACACTAGAGGGTACTTTTGCATCATACGATAGAAATTCACAGAAGAGAGAAGATAGCTTCATCAAGGGTTTCGGAGACGGAGAGATTCAACGGTGGACACCATTGAAGATCAAAGTTCCCAATTATCTTTGTAATGTCTAAATTCTTTACTTTGTCTTTCTTGAATATTATGAGAGGCTAAACCCCCCAATGCCAGGGGGTGTCCCTGATTTGAATTGTAATGACTTTTGAATTCCGTATTTCTTTAATCAAGTATTAGTTTTATGCAATTTGATTGTTTAATGTTTTTATGCTTTCTTTGTCGGAAAAACAAAGATTGATCTACGGTTAACAATTTGTAGGACTACGGTTGTTAAGGTTTTTAAACAATTTGATCTAGTAGTTATCACCTAGGACTAGGGATACCGAAAGGTTATTTGAACATTCTTGATTATTTACATCTTTGGTTTGCAAACCTTTGTTTCTAAGGACTTAGGCAATAGGATTTCAAACCAAAAGGCTTTCCACTAAGGACTTAGTGAAACACCCTTAAGAACAAATAGTTGCAGTCTATGAACTTGTTGAAGAGATCTTTTTACAGAGTCATTATAAGGAAGATCAAACACCTACCCTGGCATTACCTCAAATTACATCTAAAAAAGTCAAACTTTAATTTCAGCTTATTTTTATTATTTCTTTTATTTAAATTTACTTATTGCATTATAACAAAACACCTATTTGCTCTTTTGTTTAATTGACTTAAATAACTTGTGTTTCCTACGCAATCCTCGTGATCGATACTTGGGGTAAAACCCATTATTACTACATCGGTGAAAATAGTACACTTGCTATTTTTCCGATCAAGTTTTTGGCGCCGTTGCCGGGGATTGCCAAAATATAAGTTTTATTTTAGTCAATTAAAATTTTATTGCTCTGCTATTAAAATTCTTTTTGCTGAAATTTTTATTTGCTTATTTTAATTTAATTTTTTTTTTTTTTAACTTATCTACTAATCGATTTCTAATCTTGTATGCGAGGTAAGGCCTCAGCTGAACTTCTTTTTAACGCAGAACCAGAAAGACTATTGAGAGCACGACTCCGAGAAGTCAAGCGAAAAAGACTAGCATCGAAAGAAGACTCACCTGTAGTTTCAGAATCAGAAGACGAAGAAGTAATATCTATTCAGTCCGAGCAGTCAGATTCTGAGCCTGAAACTATGGCAGCTGATCCACCTCCTCCAGAGAGACTTTTGGGTGATTATGGAAGGGACAATGCACCACTTGGAAGAATGACCATTGTAAACCAACCGGTCAATGTTGCACACTTCCAACTTCATCCTTCAACTATCCGACAGTTGGAGAGCAAGCCGTTTGCGGGACGAATCAATGAAGATGCAAATAAGCATCTACAAAGATTCCTCACCACGACAACGTCATTAAAGATTGAAGGTCACTCTGAAGAAGCTAAGAGACTTGTAATGTTTCCTTTTACCTTATCTGAAGATGCGGAAGAGTGGTTTTACTCACTTCCAGCTGGAAGCATCACAACATGGCAACAGATGGAAACCGCTTTTCTTAACGAATACTTCCCCGCATCAGTTTTCATCCGAAAAAGATATGATATTGTAAACTTCAAGCAGAAAGAAGGGGAATCGTTGGGGGATGCATACAAAAGGTTCAAAAGATGTTTGGTTGCATGTCCTACTCATAATATGGACCCAACCGAGCAAATGCAGACTTTCGTAAATGGTCTCCGAATTAAGACAAAACAACTTATTGATACGGCTGCCGGTGGATCAACTAATTTTTCAACAGCCACGGGTATCAAGAAGATCATAGAAGCTATTGCTGCCAATGAGCACATCGAGTTATATGACCGTGCCATGAGCCAACCGGAAGTTAAAATTGATTTGAAGCTTGCTGATCAGGTAGTTAAAATGGAAGACCAAATTGCAGCTGAAGTAGAAAGAAGACTGAAGAAGATGAATCTTAGTGAACAAAAGGTAGCACAAATTGAACCAGCTGCCTCAGTTGTATGTGAAATATGTAGTGGACCACATTTTGCTATGCATTGTGTGGCAACGCAGGAACAGGTGGAACAGATTCATATGTTGAGGCAAAATAATCCATACGCCAATACTTATAATCCGGGTTGGAAAAATCATCCTAATTTCGCGTGGAAGGACCAACAAGGAAACTTTCAAAAGCAAGGATCAACCCAATTTCAAACTCCAGCGCAATCACAACAACAATTCCAACATCATCCTCAACAATTTCAACAACAGGTACCAAAGAAAGAAGATTGGGAGATCGCTCTTGAAAAAGTGGCAACCCAAAACTCTCAGTTTCAACAAGAGACAAGAGCCAACCTCAGGAACACCACGGCTTCAATCAAAAATCTTGAAGTTCAAATGGGTCAAATAGCACAACATCTCACTCTACAGGCACAAGGAAACTTTCTGAACGAAACTGTGAAAGATCAGAAAAATCTAGAGAAGATCAATGCTGTTACAACAAGGAGTAAAAAGGTGTTAGAATCGGAAAAGGAAAAAGAAGAGATAGATGACCCTATGGTGATAGAGGTAGATTTGGAAATAAGAGAGAACCCAAGAGAGCCAGAAGTGGTGATACCACCGGTTAAACCAGCTGAAGAAAAAATTAAAAAAGGTGTTGAACCGGTAATTAAACTACCCTTCCCTTCAAGAGTAACAAAGAAGAATTCAAAAGAGAAAGACTTTAAGAAGTTCACTAAATTGTTCAAAAGGTTAGAGGTGAATCTACCTTTTTTTGAAGCACTTGAGCACATGCCTTTGTATAAGAAATTTATGAAGGAGGTGTTGGCGAAAAAGAGATCACTAGGAGGAGAACCAAAAATTGTAATCGAGAAGTGTGGTATAGTCTCTTCAGCAAGAAAGATCCCAATTAAGAGGAAAGACCCTGGGCCGGTGGCGATACCATGCACTATCAAGAATATAGCATTTAAAAAGGTACTCCTCGATTCTGGTTCTAGTGTAAGTTTAATGCCTTTATCCATTTTCAAAAAGCTTGAATTAGAAAAGATTAATGAAAGTAAGACACAGTTAAGGTTCGCCGATCACACCGTTAAGAAATCCTATGGGGTAGCTGAAGATGTACTAGTGGAAGTTGATAAGTTTGTTTTCCCTGTTGACTTCCACATCATGGACATTCCGGAAGATGAAGAAACTCCTATCCTTCTTGGGAGACCCTTTTTGTCGACAGGCCGCTGTAATTTTGACATTGAAAAAGGGACGCTAACGCTGAAATCATTTGATGAAGAAGTAACCTTGAAGATGTTAGGAGTCAGGAAACATAAGTCAGATGTGAATGAGAAAACTTCAACTGGTATGAGGGAAGGTGAACAAGAAGACAAAGATCTTAAAAATATCCAAGAAAAAGTTTCAAGCATAGCCTCTCTGTTGGAACCAACTTATGTAGCCGCCAAAAGTCCTAAGAAAGCTAAGGAAATCGAGAAAAATGTGGGAAGCAAATTGAAGAGAAAAGTTATCCAGGCTTTTCATCTTCATGAGTTCGTGGTTGCGGAAGTGATGAGCAACAAGGTTTGGAAAAGGAAATACCCTCCATAATAAAGGGTAATGGAACGTCGAGCCATGCGACGTTAAACGAAGCGCTTCGTGGGAGGCAACCCACGGTTTTAATAATTAATTTTTCTGTTTGTTTTTGTTATTTTCAGGAAATAAAAGAGGACGTCTCTGGTGAAAGCTTGGAAGTGATTACTAGAGTGCATTACCCTCTGTGAGTCACCTCTCTCAGGCTCGTTCTGAAACATTGAGGCCAATGTTTAGTTCAAGTTTGGGGGAGGCTCTTCTCTTTGCATTTTATTTTTATGTTATTTTTATGTTATTGGTATGATGTGAAACCATAAAGTGAATTCTGCCCAAATTTTGACCGAAATTTTAATTTTTGTTGAAGAAGTTTTGATCCTAAAGAGCGATCGGGAATAGTATATAGAGATGAAGCGAGGTTTGTTTGAGGACAGGAAGTGCGGAATAATGTGACAAGAAGAGGTTTGTTTAAACACCCTTGGTTCCCTAAAAGAAATACGAGTCTAACGTGTAGATTTGCACCATAGTACTTGTCTCCTGAGAAGTACTTCTCGAGTAGTTTATTGATACAGTCGGGCATAATTCAGATTCACTTGCATGGTGACTGGTTGAAAAAAAAAAGAGATATAAAGTTGGCACCAAATGATGAAAAGGCGGTAAAAGGCAATCGGCTCGCTAAGTTGGGTAACCCTCACCCGGTTATTCAGCCCAAAGGAGATTGATCCCCAAACGTCGTCCAAAAGGACAATATATAACTGCAAAGTTTGAAAATTTCATCGGTAATAAAAAGTAGCCAATGCTGCTAGTTTGGTGCCACGAAAAGAAAATAAGAAGCCTTGATTCGTCTCATGCAAGTGATGAGTATTATAAGAGATGCAGTGCCATAATATGATTGTCCGAATGAAAGAGGAGGAAAATCGGAAAGAGACTTAAGTGCAAAGCATAGTTGGAGAGGTATCCGAAACGGGAGCTTGAGGTTTAATGTGGTAACAAAACTCGTCGCGTCATGTGAATGCCGAACCAACTGTTTCTTGATAAATACAGACGGATATCTCACGTATGAACACCGGGTGCTTTGAGGGTCATTAACTTTTGTAATTGTCACTTGAGGTCAAGCAACGGTTTAAGTTTGGGGGAGTTTGATCAGTGGTTTTCACACATATATTTACCATTGTTTTTAAGTATTTTTAAGTTATGTTATTTAGTGTTTTATTTCATTATTCGTCATTTTATGCTTTGGTTGTATGTTTTAATGTTTTCAGGATCATATGAATAAATCTGGAAATAAGGAAGAAAAGTGGAGTTCTGAAGGCTGCACGGCCCGTGCAGACCTGCACGGCCCGTGCAGAATCAAATGTCATCTCCCATACAAAAACCAGAGAGTTTGCACGGGCGCCCGTGCAGCTTGGCACGGCCCGTGCAGGATTTATTGGAAAAGTCTGGGAGTTGCACGGGCTGCGCAGAACTGCACGGCCCGTGCAGGTTGCGCGAACAGAATTTCTATTTTTTGGAATTTTCAAGTACACTTATCTGGAAGGGCATTTTTGGCATTTGACTTGGCTGTAATTGACCTAGACTATTTAAGTTAATTTCTAAAAACACTAGAGGGTACTTTTGCATCATACGATAGAAATTCACAGAAGAGAGAAGATAGCTTCATCAAGGGTTTCGGAGACGGAGAGATTCAACGGTGGACACCATTGAAGATCAAAGTTCCCAATTATCTTTGTAATGTCTAAATTCTTTACTTTGTCTTTCTTGAATATTATGAGAGGCTAAACCCCCCAATGCCAGGGGGGTGTCCCTGATTTGAATTGTAATGACTTTTGAATTCCGTATTTCTTTAATCAAGTATTAGTTTTATGCAATTTGATTGTTTAATGTTTTTATGCTTTCTTTGTCGGAAAAACAAAGATTGATCTACGGTTAACAATTTGTAGGACTACGGTTGTTAAGGTTTTTAAACAATTTGATCTAGTAGTTATCACCTAGGACTAGGGATACCGAAAGGTTATTTGAACATTCTTGATTATTTACATCTTTGGTTTGCAAACCTTTGTTTCTAAGGACTTAGGCAATAGGATTTCAAACCAAAAGGCTTTCCACTAAGGACTTAGTGAAACACCCTTAAGAACAAATAGTTGCAGTCTATGAACTTGTTGAAGAGATCTTTTTACAGAGTCATTATAAGGAAGATCAAACACCTACCCTGGCATTACCTCAAATTACATCTAAAAAAGTCAAACTTTAATTTCAGCTTATTTTTATTATTTCTTTTATTTAAATTTACTTATTGCATTATAACAAAACACCTATTTGCTCTTTTGTTTAATTGACTTAAATAACTTGTGTTTCCTACGCAATCCTCGTGATCGATACTTGGGGTAAAACCCATTATTACTACATCGGTGAAAATAGTACACTTGCTATTTTTCCGATCATTTACTCCAAGGCTTGGGTTTTTTATTTGTGTGTGCATGTTATTCTGTATAAAGTCCTTGAGATTTAATTCCACTACAACATTTTTGGCCTACGGCCACGCTAAATTTTTCCACAACTCGAAAACTGTGGCCACATACAAGCTTTGGCCAGGGTTTTCAAATCGTAGACATATGTTTTGAAATATTGAATCCAGAGTGTGAAACTGTGGCATTTTCTTCATTTTCCACGGTTAACAAATTGTAGATATTTTAGGCCGCAAATAAAAACCGCGACATTATAATTTTCACTTCAGAGTGTGGCCCAAGCCCAAAAACACATACCCCGCCATAATTTCCCTCTCTTTTTTTTAGTTTCCCTCTCATTAATTATTTTCTTTTCTAATTTATTTAGCTTCCCTCTCATTAATTATTTTCTTTTCTCTCTCTCTCTCTCGCGAAAACGACGACAACAACAGAAAAACCTCTCTTTCGGTTTCTCACGACGGCCATGGAATAAGCTCGAAGAAGCTCACATACTCACAAACCCAGGTATGCTTTTTCCCAAAGATTTCATTTTCCTCTCTTACGGTATAACAACAACAGCTCAATTGATAGCTCACTCTCTCTATTTTCGGTTTCCTCTCTTTTTTTTGTTGATGTGGATGTGATTTTCACTCTTTGAATTCAGGGTTTTTCGTATTGATTTGATTGTTTTTTGCGTTTTTTTATTGGCTGAACAAAGGGGTTTGATTTGGTTTGGGGAAAACGGTTTTTTGGTTTGGTTTGGATGGAGGTTTTGATCTGATTGTGTATTCTGAGATCTGGTTTTGGTTTGTGTTTGTATTTTTCATTTTCTTTACTCCACATTGTTGGTGCACAATGAATAAAGATGGTGACAAAGAGAATAATAGAATAACGGCGCAAAAGAGATGAGAGAATAAAAGTTGTATTCTACTTGCGTTATTAATAAATGATAGCTACTACAAGGCTATTTATAAAAGAATCTTGCCACATAAGCCCTAAAACAGTAAACTTAGTGAACAAGTCTAAGGTACAAACAGTACTACAAAATACTAAAGTACCCTTACTACTAAACAGCTAAGCTAATGGGACCCAGAAGATAACATCTTCTGGTCAACGACATCTTCTGAGTAACCATCAGAAGATCAGCCCACATCACAACTTCTGAATATTGAATTACTCTTCAATACCATCCCTTAATTCATATTCAGCTAGCCAAAATCTACAACACCAACTCCATCCCTCAAACGGATAAGGTGTTCAGTCTTGACATCCTTCATCAGAACATCTGCAAGTTTCTTCTGGTTGCTACAATGTGCAACTTCTGATACTCCATTTAGAAATGCAGATTTCTCCTTGAAAACCCATCTGACGCTGATGGTTTTCTTCTCCTTTGGAAGCTTAGTTAACTTCCAAGTCTTATTTCCTTCTAAAGCCTCAAGTTCTTCTTTTATGGCATTCAGCCAGCCTTTCTTCTCGAGTGCTTCTTCAATACCCAATAGTTCAGAATCTCCTTCTGATTCTGGAACCATATCTCCTTCTGGATTTTCTTCAGAAGTTTGATTACCACCAGAAGTTCCACCTTTAGAAGTTGGACCGCCTTCAGAAGCTCTGCCTTCAGAAGTTCCAACTTCATAATCTTTTCTTTCAGAATCATGACCACCGTCAGAAGCTGGACTACCTTCAGAAGCTCCGCCTTCAGAAGTTCCACCTTCAACGTCATGATTAACACCAGAAACATGATCATCTTTAGAAGCTTGTCCTCCAGAACCTATGTCTTCAGAGTTTTCCCTTCCAGAAGCATCACCACCACCAGATTCTTGATCATCATCAAAGTCTGGATTAGAATCAGATTCACCATCTGACTCATCTTCAGAGTCTCCAGAAGATTCTTCATCTTCTGACTCTAACTCTTCTTCAGAACTTTCAAGTTCTGACTCATCATCAGAAGCAGAATCTTCTTCAAATTCTGACTCATCTTCTGATTCTCCTTCAGACTCAGAATCACCTTCGGATTCTGACTTGTCTTCAGCTTCAGAGTCATCTTCTAACTGTGAGTCATCTTCAGAAACCTTAGATTCTGACTCTTCTTCAGAATCTTCAAAGTCATCTTCTGATCCTGAATCATATAAAAATACTCCTTCAGAATATTCAGAGTTATCTTCTTCCCCTTCAGCATCAGAAAATGACAAACTCACAGGTTCCTCATCAGATTCATAAGCCATTAATAGCACAGGTTCATCATCAGAATCTCCTCTGGCTATTTTTGCTTCTTCTTTGTTTGACCAACAATCTCTAGCAAAGTGGCCAAACCTATTACAACAGTAACACTGAACCATTCTCTTGTCATACTTCTCCTTTCCCTTCTGATGTTTCTCCTCATCAGAATAGAAGACTTCTGACTTCTGCGACCTACCATGTTTTTTCAGCTTCTGGTCCTTCTTGACAAAAGAAGCCTTCAGAGCTTGCTCAACTTCTCTCTCAGAAGTTCTCTCAGTCAGACGCAACTCTTGTGCTTCTAAACTGCTTTGCAACTCTTCTATTCTCATGGTTTCCAGATCTTTAGAATGTTCAATGGATACAACAATATAATCAAATTGAGGAGTAAGTGACCTCAATATCTTCTCTATGATTACTTGTTCAGAAAGAGTTTCTCCACAAGCCTTCATCTCATTAGTGATCACAATCACTCTAGAGATATACTCAGAGACTTTCTCATTGTTCTTCATGTTGAGATTCTCATATTGCTTTCTCAGGGATTGAAGCTTCACCTTCTTCACTGATACGTCACCACCGTAACATCTGACCAGTATATCCCACGCCTCCTTTGACGTCATAGAATCAGCAATCTTCTCAAACACATTCACATCCACACACTGATGGATGAAGAACAACGCCTTTTGGTCTCTCTTCTTCGTCTCTCTCTGCGCTTCTCTTTGTTCTTCCGTTGCATCCGCTGCAACCGGAATATATCCTCCAGTGACAAGATCTAGAACATCTTGAGCACCAAATAATACACGCATTTGAATCATCCATCTATTCCAGTTTTTACCATCAAGAACTGGAAGTTTGGTATTCAAGTTGCTTCCACTCATCTTTAAACTTGTGCAGACAAAAACAGATTTCACTCACACTCACACAGTGTTTCCCAACCCACAAACAATCAAGAAAAATGTGATTCAACACAACTTTGTTTCCCAGAAACAAAATCAATCACACAGTCACACAAACTCACGTTCACTCGTGTTTCCCTGTGTTTGGAACCGGAGCTCTAGATACCAATTGTTGGTGCACAATGAATAAAGATGGTGACAAAGAGAATAATAGAATAACGGCGCAAAAGAGATGAGAGAATAAAAGTTGTATTCTACTTGCGTTATTAATAAATGATAGCTACTACAAGGCTATTTATAAAAGAATCTTGCCACATAAGCCCTAAAACAGTAAACTTAGTGAACAAGTCTAAGGTACAAACAGTACTACAAAATACTAAAGTACCCTTACTACTAAACAGCTAAGCTAATGGGACCCAGAAGATAACATCTTCTGGTCAACGACATCTTCTGAGTAACCATCAGAAGATCAGCCCACATCACAACTTCTGAATATTGAATTACTCTTCAATACACATGCTCTTCTCTTTGTTACAAGTATTCGGTTTCAATGACACACCCTTTATTTCCAATGAAGTTGACTACAACTCGTATTCCAACTGATGGGTGAGTACCTTGTGTTATTTTGATTTGTTGCAGAAGTTTTATTTAAGTTTGGTTGGTGTCTTGGTTTGGATGTCAAATATAGTTATGTTGTTTCGGTTGAAACATTTTCACAGTTTGATTAATCAAATTCGAATCTAGTTTTTCTTTTCCTTGTTGTGTTTGAGTCATTGATGTGTTTGCGTTTGCTTGTTGCTTTTCCTGGTACAAGGATGATAAGTGGAGTACCAGGGAGAAGGATAAAGACAAATTCTTTCTTTTTCTACCACATATTCAGTAAGATATTCAACTGAACAATGCCATTCTCGCTGAAGATAAGCACAAATCTATGTAAGATTTTCGGTATTTACGCTTTTTTTCCTTTTCTTATTCTTTAGTGTTTATGTTTATGAATTCGTTGTTTTCAATTTGATAATACATTCATTGGATTTAGATCTCTGGTTAGTGTTTTATTAGAATGTCAATGCTTGATCTAAATTTTGATCAATGATTTGGCATCACACTCAATAAAGTCATATCATTCTATGAGATCATTTATTTACTTGTGTATGTTGATGACATTGTGATCACTAGCTATGACACACCACAAAATTAAACCACTCTATTCATTTTCTGATTTATTCAACTGATACAAATTCTTACAATATTTTTTTGCTGATATAGATTTCATATTTAATCTGTAAAACTGTCTATTTCCAATTTTTGGAAATAAACTCCTAAGCTTCTTTCATGCAGTTTTAAATTTGAATGTCAGCTGCAGCACTAACTTTACCTTGACTATTCAATTTGAAGCTTGACTGTTTCTGGATTGACTTGGTAAATATTCTTGTTATTGGTAAGTTAAATCAATCTACTTAATTGCACATTTAACTTTGATGTAGGAAGTGGTAGAACTTGGTGCTAGATTAATGATGAACCTTGTGGTTTGAAATTCAATTCTCTTTAACTATAATATGTGAATGTATATCTAAGATTGGCATGTATAACAAATTCATGCAGTGAATGACACGACTTTAAGACGCAGTTTAAAAAAGTGAAGCCAATAAATTATGAGTTTCTCACTAATGCCATTTAGTTGGAATTTTATGTTTGGTGAATTGGCATCTAAGGTGTAGGTGGCCTAAATGAATTGAAATTGTTTTTTTTGTTAGAGCTAGATTTGCACTTTATGGTAGGTGTGTGGTTGCATTCTCTATCAGCTTTTAAGCTATTGGATGGCGATAACTAACTCAAAGGCAGCAATATATAAAATCAATAGTTACACTTCATTATCTTAATAATTCTGGTTTATAGTTACATTATCTCTCTTGCAAGACTATGATATACTCAACTTCTAAGATTCTGTAATCCTGATATGTTAGTGGTAACTTCTTTTGATGTTGCAGAAAAATTGGAACCTTGTTAGTGTAAACCTTGCAATGGCAGGAACTGGCATTTACCAACTCTGGCGCAAATTGCGGTAAGTGATATAAAGTTATCAATATTTATGTGAAGTTTTTGTGAGATTGCTATTCTGCTACCTTGTGATTCAACCTTCATGGAAACCTCAGCACTATTTTAATCAGTAATTATAAAGTTTATTTTCTTGAAAGGATTGGATTGAATTTATCATAAAATCAAATTCTGACATTTTTTCTTAAAATTCCGAAGAGCAATGTTGAAGGTGTGTGTATGTGTCTGACATTTTCTATTTGTCACTCAAGTTTTTATATTTATTTTTTATTCAGGTTTATTAGATATATAATTTACTTAGTCAATCATATACTGATGCTATTGTCATTGATGTGTAGACAGTAAAATAATTTGTATTCATACAATTATAGTAATCAATCTTTAAAGGGTTAATAGTAGTTTACCCCCCTGTAATATGAGCGAGTTTTGGTTTACCCCCCTACCGTTGCCAAAGGCAGGTTTTGGCAACGGTTTTTTTGAAAAAACCGTTGCCAAAGGGTAGGGAGGGGGCAAAAACAAAATTCGCTAACATTACAGGGGGGTGAATTACTATTAACTCATCTTTAGATTCTTCAAAATTGGCGCAAGTGATTGGTGTGTTGGTTTGAAAAAGAAAACAGCCCTTTGGGCAAGTTTGGTTTCACTATTGGAGTACTTAGAACTGATTCTAAAATTGATTTTTTATGTGTAAAATTGACATGTTTAGTTGACATGTAAAATTGGCCTACATATAGTCGCGGTTTTAATTAGTGGCCATAAACAAACCGTGGCAATACCTAGGCAACTAAACTGCATGCTATACATTAAATCAAAACCGTGGTTTTACGATTTGGCCACAGTTTTGTACTCGTGGCAAAGACAAACCGCGACCTTAATTTAGATACCTAAACCGTGGCCTATATAAGCCACGGATGTCCATAAAACGTGGCACAAACAAGAAAACCGTGGATTATACTTTAGGCCACGCCCGCATATCCCACAATCACGTTTCCGTGGCCAAAGCGTTACACCATGGTTATTTTGCATATAGCTGCGGTTTCGTGGCCGTGGCAGGTGACCTTTTTTTGTAGTGTTCCAAGGCATTGTGATTGGGAATTCATTTGTATACAGTCGTTACTCTGCCCAATTTTTGTCTTAAGTTCTTACGGTGTATTTCTGAAGCTTGGTACAAGTTATGCATATGAAAATGTCACATTCATCTAGAGCTTATTTCATCTGGTACTTGGTATTGTGCCTGCTTGGTTATGATAAATCCAAAGGATGGGAATTCTACATTGACTTTTTAATGTCAAGTGTTGGCTTTTTATTTGGTTAGATTGTTCTTGTCCTTAGCTTTTATTTTATACTTTAGGATAGTCCCTTCATCTCGTCCCATCTTCTTTAATTTTCAAAACTACTCCCTCTATTTCAAAATCTTCTTATGTTTGCACATTCTTTTAAAACTTTCTTTAAGAACTTTTTGCCTTTAGTGGCTTTTTTTTCAAAAGTTTGGACACGAATGATTATTTTAGTGGAGATGTAATCCCCTAAATGTCTTGATATGTATTGATATGGTTTGTCCTTTTTCACTTGAGAGAGCTAGTGGCATACTTGTTGATTTATCCAAGTTGGAGCCCTTCTTTCATTTGTGATGCAAAGGATCCATCAGTTCTCATATTCAAGAATGATTGGCTGAGTTTTCTCCCCTATGATAATCAAATTTCTATTCTATTTTAAACCAAAAACTTTTGTTTCCTTGTGAAGTGGAACTGCATTTGCTCTGACTTTTCCATTGCACTGAGGAGGTATGTAGGCATAATATGTTTTGTCTTGCCGATCATAATTTTTAAAACCAAACAAACTCTTTTTTGCACACAATCATATTTCTTTTTTAACACATATTCACATAAAGGTTCACGTGGAGTACCACAGATGTGAGGGGTGCTAACACCTTCCCCTCACATAATCAACCCATGTACCTAAGATCTCTGCTTTTTATTAGTTTTTATTTGAAAAACTTCTTTGGGTTTTATTTCGCTTTTTCCCTTTTCCTTTGGAAAAAATAAAGCGCGGTGTCGACTTTCACTAAAATAATGAGCCAAGTCAATAAATGGATTTAGACTCAATTTTCCCCCGCTATAGAAAAGTGGCGACTTCACTGGAGAGTAGTCCTCTAAGTGGGTTAAGTTTATTTTTGTTTATCTGTGTATATTGTTATCTCTATATTATTGTATGCTTTGTCTGTTTGTTTGTTTTTTGGATGCTTGATGGTTCCTCTGTGGTGAGATAAGTCTTATATCCGAACTTGAGTGTACATTAAGATAGGATGATGGTATAGTCATTTTGGCTTATGTGAAGTTAATCCTTAATATGGTGACTTGATATCCCCTAACTCAATGGATGTCTCCTTGAAAGTGGTGATGCTGAACAAGTTAATTGTGAAAGCATTGTTGTTTTCAACCTGAGAACAAGAGAAGATGAGGACCTAGAATACCTTTTACCCATCTTGGCCTTTTTAGGATGTAGTGCAAAGACTATTTGGGTGTATACCTGATTTAGTTGGTACACGATACTACACTCAGGTGAGTTTCTCTTGAGAATATTATTGGCTGACAAGTAGTTTTTTAAGCAGATAATATTTAAAAGATGGAATGTAGACATTGGAAACTTTGTAGAATCTGTTGTACTGGTACAATAAACCCTTAGTACATACCTTTGTGGGTGGTTCTTTATCCTTGACTCCATGCTCGTGGTTCCCCATGTGTCTTTGTTGACTTTACTTATAGATCCCGCTATGCTGCATTGCACACAACATTGCATTTGCATTGCATCATTTGCATACTTCATGCATACATCCAGGTTGTCCTGAAAATTTATTCTCGTCTTTCTGCATCTTCAGATTTGTCTGTCTACCGTCAAGTTGATTCCTTAACACATTAAACTAGAAGCATGTATCTGAAGACTATGAAAGAACTTCAACAAGACCAAGAGTTGCTATGAGTGGAAGTTAGTCAATTGAAAAGCCAAATGAATCAGATCATGGAAATCATGCAAGTCTTATTGAAGAAAGAATGCAACCTTCCTCCGATTGTTACAAAGAAAGTGGATACTCCTTTAGTCTTTTCCATTGCAACCATCTGTTATCCGGGTAAACTGTCCGGATTTCAAAATCCAAACTACACACACCATAGCAAAAGTGTTCATGCACATACCCTAACCCTCAAATGTTCCAAATTGTTACCAAATCTAATTAGGACCAAACAAATATTACATTTCTATTGGAGATTTCATAATGTAGCGTAGTTATAACCTATTAAGGAATTGTTATCTCTATATTATTGTATGCTTTGTCTGTTTGTTTGTTTTTTGGATGCTTGGTGGTTCCTCTGTGGTGAGATAAGTCTTATATCCGAACTTGAGTGTACATTAAGATAGGATGATGGTATAATCATTTTGGCTTATGTGAAGTTAATCCTTAATATGGTGACTTGATATCCCCCAACTCAATGGATGTCTCCTTGAAAGTGGTGATGCTGAACAAGTTAATTGTGAAAGCATTGTTTTTCAACCTGAGAACAAGAGAAGATGAGGACCTAGAATACCTTTTACCCATCTTGGCCTTTTTAGGATGTAGTGCAAAGACTATTTGGGTGTTGTCATACAGTGAACTGACTTTTAAAGAAAATGTCACGGTAAGCAAGAGTCGCCACCGACTTTTATTTTATCCAATTGGAAAGGCAAAAAGAACAGGAAAGACCTTTGAAAGATTTTGAGTTCGGGGGTAGGTTATACAAAGGGAAGGTTTAAGGCACCCTTTGTATCCATGGTTATCCATGGGCTCTTAATTGCTTAGCTCACTTTGTTTATTTCGTTTGTTTGAAATGTAGTGTGTGAATAGAAAAGGTTTTTGAAGAAGGACTTTGGCTTGTAAATAAGCGTAGCCTTTTGGAAATCGTTTTGAAAAGGAGGTGTGAAAATCATTTGAAAGTTTTGATTTGAATGTGAGCAAGCATTTAAGAACACCTACCTTAAGATTGTCTTTTTTGTTCTTTAAGTCTTTCGGGCGAAAGGGTCTATCCATACCATGAGAGGGCAGGAAGTCTTTCAATTGGATGTTTAAGGGTCATCGAGAAAAGTATCGTTCGCCATAAAATTGTCCCTACCATAAAGAGGGCAGGTAGTCTAAGGGAAGGATATAATAGTCATTTAGGCAACAGTAAAGATACCTTAGCATTCGAAGGGACTATCACCATTTTATCG
Organism: Vicia villosa; assembly: GCF_029867415.1. Taxonomy (NCBI): domain Eukaryota; kingdom Viridiplantae; phylum Streptophyta; class Magnoliopsida; order Fabales; family Fabaceae; genus Vicia; species Vicia villosa. The sequence continues at coordinate 143,267,671 of NC_081184.1, read as the reverse complement.
AGGGACGAGATCATATTTATCGTAGGCAACTCGAAGGGGCTATGATCTTTTATCAGAGGGACATGGTGATTTTGAATCGAAGGCAGCAAGCTAAGGTATCCCTATATCCGGGGGACTTGACTATTTTTGATCGAGAAGGCATCATAAGAGTGGTTACCTTAAAGGGGTGTGTGTGTGTGTGCACCAATCACGTGAGTTCAATTCGAATATTTATCTTTGCAGTTTATGAGCTACGTTTAATTATTAGTTGTCACTCCCTATTTTACTAACCACGCAGTTAATAGTATACAGAAATTTAAAACAGTTTATGGGTGCGGAAAGTAAAATGCGGAAAGTAAAAAGTCTTAATTACTATTACATCAAAATTGAATGAGCGACATATACACCTTCTAGAATTTAAAAGACGGAAATTAAACAATTAAATAAATAGCGTAATTAAACAAAAACATAATTTAAATAATGATGGAAATTAAATAGCAAATATTCATACATGCGGCATTCAATGGATTTTGAGATGAGAAGAGAATCGCGAGCTGAAATTAGAGTTTAAAAATAGGTGAAAATAATACTAAGTCTAAATTGTCATTATTAATTTAATTAAATTAAAGTTAATTAAAATTAAAACAAAGTTAGATTAATAAATTAAAATTATTTAACTAATTATAACCTAAACCTATTTTTTTTGTATTTTTAATAATTGGTTTTAATGCAAAATAATTTAAACAAATTAATAAAAAGAAATAAAAAGGGGAAAAAGAAAGAGAATGATTTTAATAAACCTGGGGGGTGCAGCCTGCAAAATGGAGGAGACATGGGCCACAAGCTGAGTTAGGCACAATAGTGAGGTAAGACCCAGGCGCGAGATCTGGTACAGCTAGCTCCAGAGAGTGTATGGTGTGGAAGCGTTCTGGTCCTTCTGATTTGGCTTGGACGTGGATCTAACGGCTGGTACGTGAGGTTGCGTGGTGGTCACGTCTGGATTTGCTACGTATGATCCGTGAATAAAACATTACAAAAAATAAAACGTCCACAGCGGGACTTGAACCAAGGCTCACGAGGTCAAGGAACAACATACATCACCAGCTGCACTGCAGATTTCATTTGTTAATGATGCACTATGTATCTATAAATAACAAACAACGCACTAAGTATTAAATTCAAAACAAAAGCCAAAGTGGGACTCGCGGATTGTATACAGAGCCAATCAAGATTGGAGAGAGGGCGTTGAAGAATTGACTGGCCAATGGAAGTGTCTGAAAACGCCACGCATGCACATGACTGGTCCATGCCGCCTGGGACGCCGGAGCCACAGTCTTCTCCAACGGGATCCTCTCCATGTACCTGCGAAATACACGTGAAACAACAACCAGGAATATCCTTGTCCACTAATTCAAGCCCTGCAAACTCAATGGAAGTGTTAGTTTTGGCTGAAACATCTTGTATCTAAGGTTCCGAAGAAGCGAAAGCTTCACGCCCTAACAATGGCGGATCTTCATTACTGCATCATAACTTAAAAACGAATGGCGTAAACACATCTAAGGATCATTAAAAGCATGAATATGGACCTGGATATGATTCATAATGTGTAACATGTGACTTTTTAGGCATGGAAGTTCTTACCAAATAGTGAAACTCAAAGGGAGCATTCTGGTGCGCTGTGATCTTCCAATATGGAATAAAATTGCTCCTGATAGTATCAGGAACGTGGTACAAGTCTCCAAATCCTTTGATATTGACTGTAGAGGGATATATCTTATGCCCTAATTTTTTGGTTTCTTGAAAGTTCTTGCAAGGCTAGAGGCTAGGGTTTTTTCTGCTCTTTTTCGTGTCCTTGCTTGCAGAAAGCCCTCCCTTTATATAGAGTGATATTTTTTAGGGTTAGAAGATTGAATAAAATCCCATGATTGATAAGAAAAAATATGATTTTGATTCATATATTTAATCTTTCTATTTTGTCTCAAATCTCCTACCAATCAAATATTTTCGAAATTGCTAGCCTTTAATGAGTATCTTGGACCTCAAGAATGCTGAATAACAAACCTTACACTTATTAATTTGATTTTTGCATTTTATTTTAATTAAAATTGAATTTAATTGAATTAATCCAAAAATAATTAAAATAAATGAAGGAATGGCGTGACATTGGGCTTTAGAGGCTCTTGGCTACTTTATAAATAGGTTTGAATCAAAGAAACATAAGCCCATTAGCCAAAAATGCAATTTCCATCACTTAGGCTTTCAAGCATTTCCTCAAATTTCCCCAACTTGTGCAAGTCATAACTCATTCATTATTTATCATATGAAGATGTTCTAGGACTTTTTGGAAACCTCAAGATGTCCTCTACAATCCACTTTGGAAGCCTTTTTGCATTTGAAGATTTTATCTTGAAGATATGGCTCCTGGAAGAAAATAGCTTTTTGCGAGCTTCTAGAAGGACCTGTAATATTCTGGCTCATATCTCTTATGCGGAAGCATTTCTTGACCTTGGGCCCAACATAAAAGTTGTAGAGAATGAAATTCCCTTGAGAATAGGCAATGGTTGAGGGATTTCTGATAATGTATGAGAGAGATATGATCAGTCAAAGTTGGGTTGACTTTTACCTAAAAAACCCTAATTTAGCAACTTGGACATTTGATGAATTTGAAGTCTTCCTTGATGAATCATATTCAATATTTGATCAAATGATGAATGTGACTTCAAAATTTTTATGTTGACAAAAAATCAGGAGTTTTGACTATACTTTGAGCATAGTTTGACTTTTAGGTCAACCAGTCGATTATTGATCGTTTGGGCCATTGAGTGAGCAATCTTTTGAATCAGGGCTTGAAACTTGGTATGAGGATACTTTGAATCATATGAGAGACCATGGGTTCCATTTGAGGTATCAGAAGTTGATTTTACTTTGAGAAATACAAAACCCTAGTTTAGAGGCTAATGTTTAGGAGAGAGACTACATGATTCCTTCTTGTGTATCTTTGAGCAGTTGAAAGTCAGATGGATTGAAATATGAATAAATATGATGGGAAAATTTTGGGGTATGACAGGTGTATACCTGATTTGTTGGTACACGATACTACATTCAGGTGAGTTTCTCTTGAGAATATTATTGGCTGACAAGTAGTAATTTAAGCAGACAATATTTAAAAGATGGAATGTAGACATTGGGAACTTTGTAGAATCTGTTGTACTGGTACAATAAACCCTTAGTACATACCTTTGTGGGTGGTTCTTTATCCTTGACTTCATGCTCGTGGTTCCCCATGTGTCTTTGTTGACTTTACTTATAGATCCTGCTATGCTGCATTGCACACAACATTGCATCATTTGCATACTTCATGCATACATTTAGGTTGTCCTGAAAATTTATTCTCGTCTTTCTGCATCTTCAGATTTGTCTGTCTACCATCAAGTTGATTCCTCGACACATTAAACTAGAAGCATGTATCTGAAGACTATGAAAGAACTTCAACAAGACCAAGAGTTGATATGAGTGGAAGTTAGTCAATTGAAAAGCCAAATGAATCAGACCATGGAAATCATGCAAGTCTTATAGAAGAAAGAATGCAACCTTCCTCCGATTGTTACAAAGAAAGTGGATACCCCTTTAGTCTTTTCCATTGCAACCATCTGTTATCTAGGTAAACTGTCTGGATTTCAAAATCCAAACTACACACACCATAGCAAAAGTGTTCATGCACATACCCTAACCCTCAAATGTTCCAAATTGTTACCAAATCTAATTAGGACCAAACAAATATTACATTTCTATTGGAGATTTCCTAATGTAGCATAGTTATAATCTATTAAGGAATTGCATGCATCAAGCAAGGTGTTCAGTCAGTGAAAAATAGGTGGCCAGCAATAGAGGGCTTGATCTTCGGCGACGGATGAGAGAAAAAGTGGGTTGTACCTGCAAGACACTCTGATGCCAAAGTAAGAAAGAGAACAAAAGGTACAACTGAAAGTATGAGATTTTAAGCAAAGTTTGGATTGCCTTGCCCTCTAGAGGTAGAGGGATATTTATAATGTTCTCTTTAGTGAAGATTGGGTCACGGTATATTTATGGGCCTGAGCGTGATTTCCGGGCCCAAAATATAGGAATCCGTGGAACAGGTCCTGTCCAGCCGAGCAGGAGGAAACTAGTCGTTGGCGAGAACATGCGCTCAGCATGCTCGAATGACCCTTAGTTGTGGGAGGTTTTCTAGCTAGCAGTGCTCAGCCGAAGGGGAGATTGCCTCCTGCCGGTTCTATGGATTGGGCCAATGCTTATTGGGCCATTTTATACTAATGAGCGGATTAGGCCAATTGGAACGATTGGGCTAGTCCAAAACACAAGGATATGAGTAACTTATCAAATGTAAGTGATGAATGGATTATCTTTGAAATTATGGTAGGTCAGACCTCAAATGTCATACGTCATGTTTAGACATCTGATCCAACATTAAGTGCAGCGAGGTATAAACATAGCATTCTGAAAAACGATAAACAACACAAGTAATTGTTATCATAACTTTTCTAGGTTACAATGCTTCTATTTATAGCCTATTCCCAACTGGATTTAGGTTTCTAATCACATCATATTTGCTGTTACAAATCAGTAAAAACTTCTGCTAAAAATTAGGTTTTCAATCAAATCTTTTTAAATTGTCTCCAATTATAGAAAGTCTTTGTTCTTCAATATTCTTCTTGATTCTTTATGACCTTTCGTTCTGCGCCAAAAAGGATTTGTATAATATTCTTCTGAATATTCTGTATCTGTTTAAATCAAGCTGAATCTTCTTGAATCCAACTCAGCAGGCACAATGTCGAATGCAGCAAGTCTCGACATCTTCTAGGACATGTTGTTCCATATGTTGAATCCCTTTAACTCAACATGTTTCATCATCTCATGTACATGTTCTTATACAGACATACTATATTTCATTCTTGTAGCTAGTATTTGTTTTACAAAAATTAATGCCAACCATAAAATTACAGAACTTACAATCTTGAATGGAGAGGAAGTTGATGAAGATGCTAGGTTTGAATGAAAAAAAGTAGAGCCTGATAGAAAGATTGGAACAATGTTAGAAAAGGAGTAGGCACTCGTGAGAGTTTTATTCTACACTTGTTTGTTTGGTTTCAAATGTAAGGAAAAGAAGACAGAAAGATAGAGGGTTGTTACTTAAATGAATGTGTATGTATTTTAATATTCGTAGGTTGAATCAGAATTTTGAAATTAAGACATATCATTAACTTTGATTTGGCAGTGGTTCTAAGGTTGGGTTTGTTGGGGTGTGTTGAGGTGCGTACAGATTTCAATATCCGTAAGTTATTCATACAAAATTTGATGATGATGATGAATTTTGGATAGTGGCGAAAATGTGATTTGATTATGAATTTTTTATTAGTGGTTAAAGTGACATAAATAATAATATTTGTATGATGAACGTCACGTTAAATATAAAATAAATGAAAATTATAAAAAAAAATCAAAGTTATAATAACACGTCATCAAATAATAATTATACTCCAGTTTTACAATTATTTGATTTGACCAAAAGACTCTTATATTATATCTGGAAAAAAATAAAAAATAAAAATAAAAATTGCATTCGAGATGACTTATGTTAAGTTAGTATGTGATTATAACAAAGATGACTTTAGGAAACAACGAAAAATTCTGTCCAGATTTTTTTACTTTTTAAAAATGTTGCCTATTCTCTAGTAGTCTTTTTACGAAATTATCCGTCCGTGTTATATTTTAAAAAAAATTGCATTTCAAATAACTTATAGGTAAGTTATCTGGTGATTACAACAAAAATGAGTTTAGGCACAAAGAAAACCTGTGACCTAAAGTTTAAAAAAGTTGCTTCCATTGTCTTACTTGGTGTTAGCTGAAGATTTCGACTAAAGGATTATGATACCTTGAAGTGTTGGATTATGATGAAGGAAGAGTTTTCATAAAGCTATTCAAGGTTTTTTCTCTTTGGAAGAAGTATTATTCGACTAAGAGTAATGTTGGTAATATTTGATAAGTATCTTTTGACGAAGGCGCTGGTATAGTCGAAACACTAGAGCGGGAAGATTTGAAATTCAAATGGAGTAGTTTCGTCTAGCAAACACGTGGAAACATCTGAAGTAACATAAAACGTTCGAAACGTCGAACGTGGCAGATATCTGTGTAATGACCGTTAGGGTCGAAGTAGTATAAATAAGAGTACTTTTGTTCAGTTTGGGATGTTCGAATCAATATACCAAAAATTCACAAAAGTACTCGAAGTACCGGTGCGAGAGAAAAGAGTCTTTGCTGAAACAATGTATGTGTGAAGAACATCATATTTGTGTTTCATGTTATTTGTTTAAATGCAAAGTTATATTTAACAGTTCTTTGCTTATACGTTTGCTTTGTTTCATTTCAAAGTCTTTTACTTATTGCAATTTACATTAGAAAGTTGTATATTTCTGCAAATTAGAAAGATTATTGAATATGAATCAAATCACTAAAACACTATTCGACAATGTCCTAGGATCAATCTAGTCGATCCTACGAGTAACCAGATTGTTTAGACATTTTGGAGGACTAGCGGTTGTCTGTCAGAAATCACTGGTAAACACTTGGTTACCAAATTCGGAACATTTGGGTGATCTGGCTAAGGTTATTAATTGTTCACTTTTGGAAACGGTTTTAAAACCGCTATCTAATATGTCATTGCCAAATGGCAAAAAAGAAACATACCGAAAAACTTATAACAAGTTATCCGATGAAAAAAAATTGATAAAAAAATTATAATAGCGGAAAACTTATAAAAAGTTAACAGGTGAACAAAATTTTAGTAAAAAATTATAATACCGAAAAATTTATAACAAGTTACCTGGGGAACAAAAATTTGATAAAAAATCATAATATCGCAAAATATATTACAAGTTATCCGATGAAGATAAATTAAGTATCTGGATTCTTTAAGTGATTTTCTCCGGCACACTAATGTAGCGGTACAAAATTTTCCTATTTCAAAAAAATAATAAATAAATAAGGGTAATTTATCTATTTTAAAAAATATAAGAGTAGATGATAATTGTAGGAGTATGTGTATGGGGTAATTTTTTTATTTTATCTTAGTATTTGATAGATTTAAATCTCAATATCGACCTAAACCTTATTGTAGACATGTCACAAAATGAATCAAAATAGCACTTATTAATATAAAAGTTGATAGGTAAATATTAAGCAAGAACAAGTATAACAAATTTATTAATATTTAATTTATTTTCTTCTTGAATACATAGAAGAAAAGCTTAAAGCTTTTACCACGAGTATCTTTTCTCCCAGGACTTTTTGTTCTGATTATAAAAATAGGCTCCATCAGTTCTAATATCTCTCCAACACTGAGAAATACATAAATCTTCATCTTTCTTAGCATCATACATTACCATGTTCTTTTCTACATTGTCCCATAGAAAGAGGCATGTATACAAAGTGGTACCTCGAATGTTAGCTCGAAAAGACCATTCTGTATATTCACCTGGAGGGATATCACGAATGCGAAGATCATCGTCTCTTGATTTACAATGCATAGTCATATAGCTGCCAATATCATTTGAAACACGCACTGTTGTTTTTGTGGGACTCCATTCAACTTGTTGACCCTGAGTTAGGGCTAAAGTTGAAATAATCATCCATAAGATGCTAAGTAAAGTTAAGGACTTCAACATGTTTGCGAGAAAATGAACCAAATAATTTTCAATCTCCACCATTATGCAAATGAGTCTAAGTTGATATTTAAATACTGGATTTTGTGACATCACTTTTTCTATAAAAGTGATATTAAAAGTTTCATTTCTTCAATATTATTTTTATTGTTTTATCTGGTAATATTTTACTGTAGCATATTAATGAGATAATTAAAAAAGTGATATTAAAATATGATATTCAATGCGGAGGATTTTCATAAAAGAAAATTCTACTTTACAAGTGTAATTCATATATATAAAAAAAAAAGACAATTTCTCATGGCACCTTTATTATATTTCTTTCGAGCCTTGCACGAAAATATTAAATTGTTCCCTGGTTTTGAAGATATATCTTTGCCCGCACTAAATCTCTTTTTTTTTGTTACTTATTTTAGTTCGGAGATACATTCCGAATAAATCCAATTTTAATTCAGAATGTCTCTCCGAAAATGCCTTTAGTTCCAATAAAAATGAAAGAAAGGATAATGACTATTGTATTTATTATTTGATTTTATATCATAAACTTATATTAATGTTTAGTTTTACAATTTAAGTTATATTTTACTAATAATACTTCCCTTTAATTATATTATAATATCTTTTAAATTTGAATATATTTTTAATTGAATTTAACAAATATTTATCAAGTCAACAATAAAAACTAAAAAAGGTTTAATTAAAATTTAAAGTTTTATTTTTTGTCAAATTATAAAAAAAATATTAATTACATAAAAAATATTAAATATGTGATAAAATATATTACTTTTAAATAATATATTTATCATTCATTATAATATTATAAGGCATAAGCACTTAAATATTTATTTCTCTTTAATAATAGACATTTAAAATTCAATTGTATTTCACTATAATTATTATTATTATTATTATTATTATTATTATTATTATTATTATTATTATTATTATTATTATTATTATTAAACTTGACTAATTGTATGATTTTATACCATCAATTTATATTGATATATGTCTTTCAATTATTTTAGACAAGATTGTATTTTCTCTTAATTATACAAATAAACATTTATTTATTTACTATTAATAACTCATATAACTCATAAATAATTATCATTAAAATTCATAGTTAATATTGGAATAAATGGTATTTTCAAAGATACATCTCCGAATTAACTTTGAATTTATTCTGAAATGCATTTTCGAACTAAACTTTTATAAAAAAATGGAATTTGGTGCGTTCGGATATACATATCTGAATTCACTCAGAGATATTTTGAAATTTTAAGGTTGCGCCTCATATAGTAAAGGTGGGAGAAGATTTTCCTAAGAAAATTTCAATCATAGTTAATGTCTAATATTTGATGTCCCAAGGGTGAGAATACCTTAGCCCATTAATTGGACTCTATAGTTTAGCTTAAACAGAATCAATTTAAGCTAGTTTTTTTAAATAGAAAAAACCTAAAAATTTTATAAATTTATTTAGTTAAAAAATTTAGGTCACGAAATATAGAAAAACTATTTAACATACCAGGTCAGCCTATTTAAACATTACAAAAAAAATTGTCATTAGCTACGTGAATTTCACGCTATAAATAGGTAAATCACGCCACAAACCATCTTTTAGCGACGTGAGGGAACACGCGCCATGAGCGCTTGTGGCAACTCAGTTGCCACGTGAAAATCATACCACAACTTTGCCACGTGATTTTCACGTCGCAACACTTTGCCATGTGAATTTCACGCCATAAAGTTCTACATGGATAACATGCCAACTCAGCTACAATTCAGGAGCGCAGAAGTAGGGTGACAGGTTTACCACGTGAGTTTCACACTACAAAAAGGAATGCGTCAAATTTGCATCGGAGTAAACACGCTACAAAAATGAAAACGTGTAATATATTTGCCACATGATTTTCATTTTGCACATTATTTTCTATTAAAAAATAAAATAATTAATGATTAATTAAAAATTAATTAATAATAATATTTTTAATTAATAATTAGAAATATGATTTTTTTTATAAAATTTATATTAAAAATGTTTAATAATATACAAAAATTAATATTTAAAAGTACAATATAAATAAAAAAAAGCAATCATCTTCGAAAATAAGTTCTCATCCTCATCATTCATTTTTTGTTCCTTGACCGCCAACTCCTCCACTTCCACCAAACTCTTGATTTCCACCTATATAGCCATTTGTTTGGTTCCTTTGTGCGAGCAATTGTCGCATTTTCTCCTCCATCTCAAATTGTTTCTTCTTCATTGCCTCCATTTCGAGATTTAGTGATGTATCGCCTTCTGCCATCTCGCGTCTCAACTCATTTAGCGTCGGTTGTCTCATCGTGTCCATCATTTCGGGTGTCAATTATGGTGGACGTGACATTCTTTCCCCATTTGCAACTCTTTCAAATAAAGTTATATCCCATTTTGTGTAGTTGTCGGCCAAAGATCCAACACAAAAAAATATCCATTAGGTATTTTCCTGCCATTTTCTAAACTCCAAATATAAAGATCCACACGTGAATCAATCGGATCTGAACCTATCGGAGTATACTGAGGATTTTCAACTAGAAATTGTGTGAGCAATGTCTGATAGTCCTCTTGCAAATACAAGAAAAAAATTGAATTAAATATAGTTTAAGCAATTTAGTTATATACAAGAGTTAAATAAAATAAAATAATGATATATAGCCACATGATTTTCACGCCACAAACAACACTATCTCATCATGATGTGGCATCTTAGTTGCCACATGATCAAATTTTTCACTAAATTAAATATAGTTTAAACTATTTAGTTATACACAAGAATTAAATAAAATAAAAATATAAACAACTTACCAAAGCACTCGCAATTTTTGGGTACGAGTCTTTACAACCAGCTCATAAATTTGTGGGGTCTCCTCTTATCCTTTGCTTAATTAATAAAATTAACTTCAATTAAAAATATATAAATCAAAATATAACTTTAAAAAGTAGTTATAATTACCATTCATCAAACATATTTGGCGATATTAATACTTCCTACTACATTAAGGCAATTCTCTTTTTCAGATGCTCTCAATTTCTTTGCATTTTCATATTTTGCTTGAAAACCATTTGAATCTGAATAGACAAGAAGTTCATCAAATACTTCTTTGTCTATCAAGTTAGGAAGAACATTTTGTCCTTCCCAACAAAGACTAGCACGCCTTAGCATATCAGAAAGTCAAATTGATGTTCTGGCTCAAAATTTTTTTAATCCTATATTCGTTCATTACTTCCCACGTACACTTTTCCTGCAATGTTGTGTGACATTCAAATAAATTGTTTGTTAATTATAATAAAAAATAATTAAAATAACAATAACTTAAAAAAAATTCATTATACCTTAAATTTATTAAACCAAGCATCTTTTTCATTCGAGGAAAGTTTTCCAAATGGGTTCTAAGCTTTTGTATACATTAGATGACTAACATAATTTATACATTTGGCAACAACCTGGTTCGGCTCGAAACTAAACAACAACAATTTGAATAAGTATTAAATCTAAAAATAGAAACATGTATACTTAAATAAAATTTTATAAATTAGAAACTTACAATTTTCCACCGGGCCAAATTTAATATCTTTCATCAATCATCTCATACTCATACAAATTTACAGTGCAATCCTCTAAAATAAGGTCATCTTTTTTAGGAAGATGGTCTCTAGAAGAAGTTGGTCGAGATGAATGAGCAGTTTACTTCTGCTCGGGATGTGTCATACCCAAAAATTTTACCCTAAGATTCCAATCATTTGCATTCTTACCACTGAACAAGATCACTATCTTATGTTTGACCTTTGACTTTGTGTTTATCTTGCCTTTGGGGGAATCACCAAGCACCCAGGTTTGTTTAATTTGTGAATATTTCTTCGTTATGTTATACTAATCAAAATACCAAAAATATTGCTTTGTTCTTCTTGTATATTTGTGTTTCGTAGGTATCGAGCCAAAGCATCCAACAAAATCAGTTGTCTGTCACTTTTTCCCTGCAGAAACCAGTTTCCCTTTGATTTTCGACGCCTGGACTTCAATTTTTCAATATAGAAACTTGTTTCCTCATTTGAAGAAACCGGTTTCCTAAGCGAAATTGGCAAAAAAAGAGCATTTTCAAATTTGGTGGTATTTGACACCAATTCCTTTTTTGAGAGAATATTCTTGATCATTCAAAATAATTTCCTACCTCATCATAATTAAATTCTATCATACACCCTCATTTGATGACATGTGCACCACTTGATCTTAATTTTGGCTCCAAAATCAATTTCTAGGCCTAATTTTGGTTCCAAACCAAACTCCAAACCACCACTAATTCCAAGCCTAAACTCTATAAATAGAACCCTCATTTCATTCATCCAACAAGCTTTTTATAGCCTAGTTCACCTTGCAAAAAAATATCTTGAAGCTTTTGATAGCCAAATTCACCTTGCAAAAAATTCTCATGACGCTTTTGATAGCCAAATTCACCTTGCAAAAAATTATCTTGAAGCTTTTGATAGCCAAATTGACCTTGAAAATAATTTCTCTCAACTCTTTTCATCTATCAAAATTCTCTCAAAGCTCTATTTTCCAAAAGTTAGTAAGCTTTTAATTGAAGCTTACTAATCTTAGAAAGCTAAACCTTCATCCAAACATTTTCTCTTTATTAATTCTCTAGATCAAAGTTTAGGAGAGTGATTCTTGGAGTATATTTGAAGCGAGTTTTAAAGTTGATTGGTGATTTTCTAGATCCACATTTGGTAAACTTATTTTCATCTCTCACAATGTGATATCTTGTTAATTTTGGTTGCTTGATTATTTGAGCCTTTTTTTGTGATTCCATTGGTGCTAATTGCTCATGATTTAATGAAATTTTCGTGCTCAATTTCAACTAAGATCATAAGGTGTTTGATAATATGTTTGATCAAAGTTTTCTCTCTTATACTGTTTTTCGGAAAATCTGTCAAAAAATCGATTCCCCTGTTTCTGAAATTCGATTTCCTTCACTGCTTTATGCACCGGATTTGAAAATTTGTGCATGAAACTAATTTCCCTGTTTTAGGAAACCGGTTTCCTGATAACATAATGCATTTTTTGCCTTTTAAAGGTGTTTTTGGTGATTTCTCTTTTTCTACTCAATCTTTTGATGGTTACTTTGAATTGCAATTTTAAATGTCCAATTTTCTCTTCAAATTCAATGGACTTCGGGTGTAGATAAAGTTGGATAAATGTTCCTTAATTCAAATCTATCATAGAATAAATTATTTAGTTCATTCTTGGTGCTTTGAATTAGTAATATATTTAGTGCTTTAATCCACCAAGATGAGTGACTGGACTTGAAGATGAAAGAATTTTGAGAATGTTATCAAATGTAGCTTATCATTCCCATCCTCTGTTCATCTCAATCCCTTCTTGTTATTGTTCATCTCAATCCCTTCTTGTTATTGTTTGTTATTTAACATGTGTTGCAAATATAGGAAAATAATTTACATATCATTTCTCCAATTTATTTTTAAACACATAAATTGTTATTGACCGGCATCTTTGTAGGGTGACTTCTATATAAGTTACTTGGTGATTGCTTAACCTAGCGCTGAATTTTGTCCCTATCAAAAAAAGTCTTGTATCGGAAAATGATCATTTGTGGCCTAAACTTTTGTTTACAAGCCCAAGGATGGTTGATTATTTGACAATTGGTTCAAGACCCTTGAAAACTTGTTGTGTAGAGGCTTTGATTCTATCAATCCTATAATGAGTTTTCATCAATTTTGACCTAAGTTCATTAGTTAACCATTACTGATCATTCATGTTGGCTACTAACTTCTAACCATTAACATCTAACATTATTTTTATGCTTCTTTCTTATTCTGCCTTAATTTATACTTTATGCTTTATTTTACTATTTCTCATTCATTATCATGTTTATGTTTATATACATTTACCCTTTGTCCATTTGGACATATGTTTATGCTTATGCATTTTTTCTTTTTTCCATTTGGACCTTTTATTTTGTTCTTAAAACACTAATAACTAAACATGAACCATAAAAGACTTACTGTGGACTCGGACTTTGTATAATATACCCTAAGCTTGGAGGATGAACTATTGGACTGAGACCTTGATATCTTGATTGTATTCTGTTAACTCCAAGGAATTGGGTTGTTTTCTTTGTGTGTCCAGGTTATTCTGTATAAAGTTCTTGAGGTTTAATTCCAAGGCATTGTGATTGGGAATTCATCTGTATACAGTCGTTACTTTTCTTAATTTTTGTCTCAAGTTCTTATGGTGTATTTCCAAAGCTTGGTACGAGTTATGCATATGAAGAAGTCATGTTTATATGGAGCTTATTTCATTTGGTAGTTGGTATTGTGCTTGCATAGATATGCTAAATCCAAAGGATGGGAATTCTTCATTGACTTCTTAATGTCAAGTGTTAACTTCTTGTTTGGTTATATTGTTCTTGTCCTTAGATTTTATTTTATGCTTTAAAATAGTCCCTTCATCTCCTCCCATCTTCTTTAATTTTCAAAACTAATCCCTTTATTTCAAAATCTTCTTATGTTTGCAAACTCTTTTAAAACTTTCTTTAAAATCTTTTTGCCCTAAGTGGATTTTCTTTCAAAATTTGGACATGAATGATTATTTTAGTGGAGATGTAATCCCCCAAATGTCTTGATATTGATTGATGTAATTGGTCATTTTCCAATTGAGAAAGCTAGTGGCATCTCTTCTTTCATTTGTGATGCAAAGGATCCATCTTTTCTCATGTTCAAGATTGATTGACTGAGTTTTCTCCCCTATGATAATCAAATGTCTATCTTATTTTAAACCAAAACCTTTTGTTTCCCTTTTAAGTGGAACTACATTTTCTATGACTTCTCCATTGCATTGAGTAGGCATGCAGACACAAAATATTATGTCTTTCCGAGCATAATTTTAAAACCAAACAAACTCTTTTTGGCACACAATCATAACTATTTTTTAACACAGATTCACAAAAAGGTCCTTGTGGAGTACCACATATGTGAGGGGTGCTAACACATTCCCCTCACATAATAAACCCCCGTACCTAATATCTTTGTTTTTTATTAGTTTTGATTTGAAAAACTTCTTTGGGTTTTATTTCGCTCTTTTCCATTTTCCTTTGGAAACAATAAAGCGCGGTGGATATTTTCACTAAAATAACGAGCTAAGTCAATCAATGTATTTAGTCTCAATTTTTCCCCGCTATAGGAGGAGGTAGATAAACTAGACACTTATTTTGTTCCTGCTGCAAAGGTTCAACTACTAAAAGAGTTACAGAAAGAGAATGAAAAAATTGTAGGTAAAGTCTAGGTATCATTGCCTAAGGTTGAGAAATCGCTCACTAAACCCCATATTTCTCTCAATATCGCGATCAAGACGGTGGATGATATGGAGACCGTACTATCGAGCGTGAATGAGGCTCGCGAGGAAGAGGTGAAACCCTCACAAACTATCTAAAGGAATTGAAGGCGGGATATAAGAATGATGTACATGTGGTTAGCCAAGTAATGCGGGCTTCCTTTGACAACTCTCTCAACCAGATAGAAGCTTTCTATCTAAAATTAAAGATTTCTCAAACAACCCTCAACTTAATATTGTTTAAAACCCTATTTAAGGAGAAGATGAACATATTTAAATCTCAACTTAATTTTGGTGTTAAATGTTAGTGCTTGATGCACTTTGAGTGAGATAAGGAATGAGAAAGAGTGAAAAGTATTGAATTAGGGTTATTATTGAATGTGATAGTAAAAATTGAATTACAATATGTATTTATATACTACTATGTGACTTGTATACTAAGAAACTAACATAACAAACCCTGACTAATTTGGGCTTAGGCTTGGGTTACTTAGTTTTGATTATACTCTCAACATACCCCCTTGAAATCCAAGTTGTTGTATACAAACTAATCATAATCGATCTAAAATATTCGTAATTTCTTTCTCAAGGTTAGGAATTTTCCAATCTTCAATCCTTTGGTGAAAATTGTAAGGTGTGAATATGGCAACAGAAAATAGTTTAGAGGGGATGAATAGACTTAAAAAAACTCAACCGATTCTTCAAATAAGAATAATCTGTGGTTTTTCAGAGTTTGCCCGCGGATGATTTAGAGAGAGAGAGAGAGAATGTAAAAACACGATGTTTCGCAAATTTTAATCACTACTAAAGCTCTTAATGGTTTTCCAATTCCAACAAAACCTAAGCTTTTCGAATTAAATCACTATTACCAAAATGTAAACCTAAACACATATGTTCTACGAAATGAAAATTAAAGAGAGAGAGAGAGAGAGAGAGAGAGAGATGACACAGTGATTTAAAGTGCTTTGACTCTTTCGTCCTCGCGTAAGTCTATGTGCACTATTGAGAGTACCTGCATAATTCCATTAGATTTTAACAAATATACAAAAACTTCATACAATCACTTATCTATAATAATGCTCAAGATAATGAAACTTCGATTCCGGATCTTGACATGTATGGATGGCCAACGTAAACCTTATTGCAGACATGTCACCAAATGAATCAAAATACCACTTATTAGTATAAAAGTTGATAGATAAATATTAAGCAAGAACAAGTATAACAAATTTAGTAATATTTAGTTTATTTTCTTCTTGAATACATAGAAAAATATCTTAAAGCTTTTACCACGATTATCTTTTCTCCTAGGAAGTTTTGTACTGGAAAATTCTGGAATGACAGACTCAGGATGTCATTCACGATGTCAAGACATCTGATCTGTTATTAATGTAGCAGAGGCAGAACAGAAAGATTTCTCATTTTTTATTACCCCTAAGAAGGAGTCAATGAGAACTTGGATCATATATGTTCAGTCAACATAACCAGATTGTAAATTTCACATGGTTTTGTAAGGGAACAACTAACACTTCTGATCCTGATGTTATACATGATGTCATAACATCCACGACTGAACAAACAACACAATGCAGAAGATAAATAACACAGTCAATTGTTAACCCAGCTCGGTCTAACTACCTACTCTGGGGCTACCAAGCTAGGAAGAAGATTTCACTATCAATAGTACTATTTTATGTAAACAACCTCTGGTTTACCTAGTCACTACCCAATGCAACCTTTATCTCAGACATTCATCCAAGACAAGAGAACCTCTGCTCACTCGCTAGTGATACCTAACTGTTACAACCCTGCAACAACTATTTACACAATTAACAATGAACAATAACTTGATCTTGCTTCACAGCTCCAATCAAGAAAACAATACTTAACTCTTACCTACAGGTTTCGAGTGAGAACAATCACTTCTCTTACCTACAGGTTTCGAGAAGGACATGGCAGCCATCCCACAACCTGGGTGGTCTACCTATAGAAACCTTAATGACTACATCTTTTCTAAACAAGGTTTTCTATATAAAACTAGGTTACAAACGTTTCTATTTATAACCTATTCTCAATTGGACTTGGGCTTACAAATCGCAGCACTCCTTACTGTTACAAATCTGCAAAAATCTTCTGCTACAATTAAGGTCTTTTAATCATGAGTTTCCTAATTTATCTCCTAAATTAGAAACTGTTGAATCTTCAATATTCTGATCTGATTCTTCCTGAATCTTCAATCTTCTGATCTGATTCTTCAAATATTCTTTTGACCTTTAATTATGCGCCACATTGGATTACAAAATATTCCATGAATATTCTGTATCTGTTGAGTAACAAACTGAATCTTTCTTCCAGTTCTGCAGGCGCGATGTCATGAATAGATGTCATGACATTCCATATAACATCTTGCTTGTACCTGTTTTGTTCTTTTATATTTGCAAGATTTACACATTTATTATATTTTGCTGCTATTATGTTTTAGCCAAACATAGATGCCAATCCGCCAATAAAAGAACTAACAATACTGATTATAAAAATATGCTCCAATAGTTTTAAGAACTCTCCAACAATGAGAAATACATAAATCTTCATCTTTCTTGGCATCATAAATTGCCACGTTCTATGTCACATTGTCCCATCGAAAGACGCATGTAAAAAAAGTGGGACCTCAAATGTTAGCTCGGAAAGACCATTATGTATATTCACCTTAAGGGAGATCATGGCTGCCAAGATCATCGTTTGATGATTTACAATGCATGTTAATATCGGTTCCAAGATCATTTGAAACATGCATTGTTGTTTTTGTGGGACTCCATTCAACTTGTTGACCCTGAGTTAGGGCTAAAGTTGAAATAATCATCAATAAGATGCTAAGTAAATGTTTAAGAGAAAACGAACCAAATAATTTTCACTTTCCAGTCTCCACCATTATGTAAATGAGTCTAAGTTTATATTTAAATACTGGATTTTGTGACATCACTTTTCCTATAAAAGTGATATTAAAAATTTCATTTCATCAATAGTTTAAGTTGTTCTTATTTAAAAATTACTTTTATTGTTTTATCTGGTAATATTTTAGAGTAACATATTAATCACCTAGGCTATAAAGTGATACTAAAATATGGTATTTGTAACACCCCATACATATACGTCTAGAATAATATGTAGTGATTTTATAAATAGTACAAAGAAACATTCATAAGCTGGAAAAGACAAGAAATAAAATTGTATACAAATCAACTCTAATTTTAAAGTGTATACAATTAGCTTGTCTATAACAATGCACAACGAAAAGATAAGGTCTGATGAGGTCTTTCTGCCATCAACTCGTCCACAGTCTTCAATGCAAACCATCTAGTAATTCTTCTACTTCCAACCTGTTCCTGGAAAATATCACGAGGATTGGGGTGAGATTACTAAATCTCAGTGAGTTTCCCTACTTATGGGTTCACTCGGTTCTACAAGGTACATGCAATCAAACAGATCCACCGTGGATATGGGGTTTTCCTCACGGCTGGTTATAAACACAACAAAAGATACAATCCACATTGGAAGTCCCTTGACTAACCAACGGGATCAACAACAAAAAAACAAACGAAACATTTCCATGGATTACGACTTATGGCGGCCCATGCTGCTTACCCCAGGAAAGTCTTACGCGCTGCACTGTTTATCCCAGATAGGTTTTACACACCAATACTACGTGACGAACCACGCTGCTTACCCCAGGCAAGTCTTATTTATGGCACTGCTTATCCCATATAAGTATTACTCGTCACGTAACACATAAGCCTAGAACCATTCCGTAAACAAAACGCCACACAGCCAAACACAAGCAAGTATGCAGACCCGTACTCGTGTACAAGGAATCCAGAAGTTCTACCGATCTACTAGGCCATATGACAACACCCTTGATGGGTTATCCCTTGTTCCTAAACATCAAAAAACTTGCACATACACACCACAAGATAAATCATATCATTCCTATATAGAATTCCATTTATGGTGAGTTTTCCCAAAGTGACCTTGCCTACATGGTGTCACAACCCCATCAGTCATCTATACGCAAATGTGTTAACTGCTAGTGCAAAAATGCCATTACGGTTACACAAGCCCACTAGGAAAAATCCTAGTGATATTGCCTATGTGGCATCACTAGAGGTGAGTTTACCAAGAAGTGCATCCTACATGGTACCACTACCTCACCATACCAAGCACGCCGATGTGTTAACGGCAAATGGAGTAACTCCCTATGAGACCTCCACAAGCACATCACAATGGTAGCCCAGGTGTATAAAATATACCGGGAACATAGATGTGTTAACGGCAAGTGGGATACGCCCTTTATGGCCCTCACAAGCACATCACAACGGTATAAGTGTCACACAGGCTATGTCATATTGTGGTTTACTACCTAGTAGCTTAGGCCCACTTTGATTCAAGCATACTGCAATCACATCAAGCCACACATGTAAACATCTCCAAACGTTCAACCAGAACGAAGGAGAATAAAACAATCAATAGATCATATAACAACATTTATCATCATAATGCATTTCCACGTAACACAAATATTAAGCATGCATATTCACACGTATGACACAGGTGATCATACTTGGTGTAACAAATTCTACAAAATAATTTATAAGTCTCAGAGGACTGGGAAGGATGTTATGTTCCTTCTACGGAACCGAACTACTCCCGGTGGGATCAACCATACAAATTTTCCATCGTAACAATATCATAATCGGGTTCGAATGTGTCACAAAAATGACAATTTGGTATTGAAGGTAATTTTCCTAGATAGTAAATCCTACTAGTATTCCAACGATATAAACTTCGCGTCAATCGGACATACATAACAGAAGTTATGAATTTTCGAAGTTTTGTAATTTTCCCCTCCTGACTCAGTGTAACAGGTTACGCCAAAATGCGTAACCGGTTACGGGCACGAAAATAGCCTAGAAATGCATTTTTCAGAAGTGTAATGGGTTACAATAATGGGTTATACTGTAACAGAAGCAATTTTCTGTATTTTAATGGTTCTAAATCCATTCCTACCCTAATTTAAACCAATCTAACTTGCAATGTTACTCTAGTACATGTATACACACCTCTATAGTAGATTTTAATCGAAAAGAGCATACATTATCGAATTGCAACACCAATATCTCAATCAATTTCAATCCAAATGCTTTCAACATGTAATCACAATCCAATGCATATATAATCATTAGGGGAACACATTTTCATCGTTGATTAAGCATGCAAACATGTTATCTCTCCCAAAATCTCCAACATGCATTTTCCCCATTCTTACCAAAATTCCTATCTATGGAACTCACCTTGCATCCATAAAGGTTTGGAAGATGAACATGCTACCCTTGAGCTCCTACCATGACCAAAGTTCCACCTCCAAGTCCATTAAACATGTATTCATGTTGGAGCGGTAAAGCGGCAAGCAAAAAGTAATAGGTATTATTTATTACCGGGTGATATAGGTTATATCGTATCGTAGTCCACAGAGATTGGTGAGAAGAACTGCCGTTCGACTATCTCGCGTTCTAAGTTTCATGATTTGGGTGCGGAAAGGTAAATGCGGGAAAAGTAAATAAAAGCAGATAAACAATCTCAATAGCCTAAGAGAAATAGTTATGGAATTGCATTTCGTTCTACCCGTCGAATACTTAAATATGAAGATCTATCGCTCGACACTCACAATACGCATCAACATCACCGGGCATCACTCGAGATGCCACATCGGTGTCCATGTCTGCAACACCGACGAAAGCTCAACCGTACTATTCACATCAGCGATTTCTCCACCGACACAAACAACACGGAGGCATTAGACTCGATACCCACTACGATTGTTAGTCCTGAATCCATGTCTGCAACCCAGAAACTAACAGTTATCATTCCTAATCAAGATCTATGGTGTCCATGTCTGCAACAACACAAATCCAGAGCATTTAAGCAAAAAGATCAAGAACAACAACAATGATGATTTGTAAAGCGAATATATAAACGATCCCAAGATCCACAAATATACATACAATAAGAGTAGAAACATACATACAACACCCACCATTGGAATGAAACAAAGGGAAGAGAGAAGATGAACCGGAAAGATCTCACCGGTACAATGAAATCGAGTCAGATCCATGATCAATCCACATGACGTCGCATCCAATGGTGTTTCCTAAGCCTCTAAACTACCAAAAAAGGATCAGAGCTCAACTTGTCAAGAAGAGGTGATAAAAAACCTAAAAAATCTGTTATTAACTATTTATACAAAACTGAGTTTCGCAGTGGGCGCGACGCGCCCTACTTCAGTGCGACGCGCCCTATATAAATTTACCAAACCGCCCTAGAGCGCGAAGCGCCCTAATCCGGCGCGACGCGCCCTAACTTCTGCCAGACTATGTTCTTCAAACTCAAAGAGGGCGCGACGCGCCCTACAGCGCGCAAAGCGCCCTGCACCAGAACAGCAGAATTATTTTCTCTTTGCTCTCGCAGCCGTGTCTTCGACACTTTATTCCTCAAGGCTCCGAAAACGCAAGAATACCTACAAAAATACAACAAAACTATCAAACGGTATAAAAGTATATGAAAATACAAGTATTCGTAAAGTAAACGTAATTACACAAAAACGGGGAATTATTCAAACGGTATTAACAAAAAGCATTGATAAGTGCCACTATTTACATACACAAAATAACTACAATTTGGCACTTAACAACTCCTCATTAACCCATTTCAGCATGAATCATCAACTTCAAACGTGTTTTTTCTCCTTCAATAAAGAACTTATGGCCACGAATTAATATATCAAATCTAACGGAATTTCGTGTAGATTTCAGAACTTCAAGAATTTAATAAATCGGAGCTATGAGTAAAAATTTATGACGTGATTTGTAAAAGTTATTCTTGGAGTACGAAAATGGAGATGATGATGATGATGACGATGATAAACATGAATTTCCCGGTCTTTTCTCTCTCTACTCTACTTATCAAAATTTTGATTTTGTAAAGTCCATCCACCAAACAAGGCCTTAAAATACATACAACTTGTTTTAAGGTCCAAAATGCCCTTCAACTAAACCAATATTACTAGTTTGCCATCTTGTCCAATTTCAACGAGTCACTTTTATTCCAACTATTCCACGAACTCCCTTTTTAATCATTCTTAGTTTATAGATATACATGGTATTCATTTAATCGGAACAAGACCAATGTGTCCGTTAATCACCATTTAATCAAATTAATTGATACTTACCAGTATCGGAGAATGGGGGTATTATAGTATTCAACATGAAGGATTTTGAGAGAAAAAATACTAGGCAATCTTTTAAAGTTTGGATCGGTGATCAATCCGATTAAGATATTGAGTTATTGGGTCACTGATTAGATCAATGGATCACTTGTCAGACCACATAATTATTGATTCAATATATAAAAAATTAAGATTTTTAATTGACATAAAATCACGATTTTAAAATCTTTAAAATAAACTTTAATAAAAATTTAAACAAATTGTCAATACAATGCCAAAATCAAACTCAAGAACTTAAAAAAAAAACGAATAATCAAATTTATATAAAGGAAATTTATACCAGGGAAAGTAATACAAGACAACATAATCATTGCTCATGAGTTGTTGAGAGGGTACAATAGAAAACACATATCCCCCAGGTGTGCTATACAGATGGACTTGCAGAAAGCGTATGATACCCTTGAATGGAGGGCCTTGAAAGACATAATGCATGAACTAAGCTTCCCTAATAAGTTCATCAACTGGGTTATGACCTGTATCACTAGTGTTTCATACAAGTACTCCATAAATGGGCAACACAGTGATTACCTGGCTGCAAAGAGAGGACTTAGACAGGGTGATCCAATATCACCTCTGCTATTTGTCCATGTGATGGAATATATGCACAGATGCATGAAAAAGCTACAAACCACGCCTGACTTCAAATTTCATCCGAAGTGTGCCAAATTATGCCTAACCAATATATGTTTTGCAGATGATCTAATTCTATTTGCTCGAGGAGATGATAATTCAGTTGCAAGAATGATGGATGTGTTTCATTAGTTCTCAGCCTCAACGGGATTAAAGGCTAATCCGGAAAAGTGCAAATTATATACAGGAGGACTTGATGAAAATGCAATTGAGAATCTGCTGCAAATTACAGGTTACCAAAGAGGAGAGCTGCCATTTAAATATCTTGGTGTCCCCCTGTCCTGCAAGAAGCTCAACGTGCATCAATGTAGCCCCCTTGTTGACAGAATTGTTGGAAAGATTAAGCATTGGATTGCAAAATTCCTGAGCTACGCAGGGAGGAAACAACTTATCCGCAGTGTTCTTTTTGCAGTTACCTCATATTGGATGCAAGTTTTTCCTTTGCCAAAGAGTGTCTTGAAGCGCATAGAATTCATTTGCCGAAGCTATATTTGGAGTAACACGGAGGAGATTACACGACGAGCCCCAGTTGCATGGGATAATGTGTGCAGCCCCGTGAGAGCAGGCGGACTAACTATAACTTCACTGCGGGAATGGAATACGGCAACAATTGGGAAATTACTGTGGAATTTACAATCAAAGGCGGACAAGCTATGGGTTAAATGGGTAAATACATTCTATCTCAAAGGTACTGATGTTATGGAATGGCAGACAAACACCACTACCTCGTGGCTCTTAAAAACCATTGTCAACTGCAGAGATGATGTGAAACATATGACATACTGGCAAGAAGTGGTACAAATGGGAAGATATCAAACGGCAAAAATGTATGCTTGTTTAAGAGGAGAGAAAGAAAGCACAAACTGGAGACACATGTTTGTGAGAAATCTGGCACGACCACGAGCTGTTTTCATTACTTGGCTGGCGTTTCAGGGCAGACTGAACACGAAGGATCGGATAACCCGATTTGGGGTTGAAACCGATAGCAACTGTGTGTTCTGTGGAGAGCAGGAAAACTTAGACCATCTTTTCTTTGCTTGTCATGGGACAGGGGATACTTGGAGGAATATCATGAGCTGGATTGGATATCATAGACAGCCTAAGGCATGGACAGAGGAAAAAAGCTGGCTGCTACTTGAAATTAAGAGAAAAGGATGGTGCAGAAGATTACTCAAAATTGCTGTGACTGAAACAATATATGCTACTTGGATTGCAAGGAATGCAATTTGTTTTGGCAAAGAGATACACCCAAATATGGAGCAAGACATCAAGCATATCATAGCTCATAGAGGTAGCCTCAATATAACACTTAGCATTCATATTGACAAAACACACATGACTATAGACTAGTTTTTTGCTTGATTGAATAGCTGTACCTGGATCCATATTGGATCGGTTTGTAACACTGTGTTTTTGGTTTAATAAAGTATCATTATTCCAAAAAAAATATAAATTCTTTTTTAATAAGCGGTAATACAAAATTAAAACAATATAATCATCGTTTCATATCCAAAATTATCTTTAAGTATAAGTCTTAACATCAAATAAAAACAAAGTAAGGAATCATAAACCTTTAACAAAATCGTCTAAATCAAATGACAAATGTTGAATACAAATTAAAATGTAATATTATAATTGAATAACTATAACAATAATGCAAATGAAAATAGCAAATTCAACAATAACAAAGAAATTAAATAACAAGAAATAATCATTTAATAAGGAAGTAAATTGATTATGAGAGTGAAGATTTTGATGTAATTAATGGATAAGGAGATATTGTTTCAATTTATATTTTTTTTTCTTCATTTTTTACAAAATGTATCAGTAAAAAAAATTGCAACATATCGGTTCAAATAAATCCATTGATTCACCGGTTTGACGGTTGAACTGACCTAATCACACAAATTTCCATCAGATCAATTGCATAATCGGTCTTTTAAATTTTTCAACCCACTATAACCACCGATTCACGGTCTCATTAGTCCGATCGGACAAGCCGGTCTAAATTTTAAAACACGGCCACTAAGAGTCCCAAACATTATTTTGCTTGAGTAGCCATGATGAATGGTTCGATCATATAAGTTGCCTTGTCAAGGTCAACCTGTGTGAATTCTAACTCATCTGTTTATACACTAATGTTATTGTCAACCCACTTGCATTTAAATAAAGGAAATTTGAATAAAACATAATCAATCTCCTAAATGACTCCAAAGTACACTGTAGACGCCACTATAAAATTCTTAACTTCTGAAATAGAGAAATACATGGATTCGGCGTCAACCATAACCTCGCTATTTTGCATCGTACTATGATAAACTTTTGATTTTGTATAAAAGGAAAAGTAAGTAATGTCGTATGCAGTCCAAGTTACTACATTAAATTTTGGCAAGTATGACATCCATTTAATTGTCTCATATGCAATATCATCAATAGAAATCCTTTCATTAATCCAATTTATGAAATTCCTGTAATGCTATTTAAACAACCACTTGTCATTCATTCGAGGATACTTTTTCTTGATAAGTCTTTTGTGAGTAGATAAGTAAGGTTTAGCTTTGTCAACATTATTCAATATATACAAATGTGCTCGAAGAACTATATCATGAGGCATTACATTAACATTTAAATTTTGAGTACCTCTACTTCCATATCTATAAGGAGGAAGAGACTTTAGAATTCCTATAAACTTTGCTTCCGACAAATAGTTTGAACATAACTCAACAACTTCTTCTGTGATGTATCTTTCATCGATCGAAGCTTCTGGTTGATGGTGATGCTTCTTCGTATATCCTATAAAGATCTTCATGTATCGCTCTATTGGATACAACCTTGAATAAACTGGATCATAAAATTTGATTTCTCTGACTAGATGAATAATTAAGTGAACCATAATGTCAAAAAATTATGGAGGGAAATACATATCCTGACACAAGATTATTGCAGTCTCATCTTCTAATTCATCTAGTTTTTTGAAATCAAGAAATTTATCACATATAGCATTGAAGAATAAACACATGTTACTTTTACATTTTTTGTAGGATGCCACATATACCCACTGGTAGAAGTTGTTGCATCAAGACATGAGAATCATGAGATTTTAAGCCAATTAACTTGAGATATTTCATTGATACAAGTTTCTTGATGTTCGATAAGTAATCTTGTAGAACTTTGATACCATGCAAACACTCACATAAAATTTTATTTTCCTTTTTAGATAAATTGTAACATGTGAGAGGCAAATAAGTTCCTTTTCCTCTTTCTTCTGGAGCTAACTGTTTTCGTATACCCATCTCCACCATATCTAGACGAGAATTCTTACTATCTTTAGTCTTGTCTAGAATATTTATAAGTCTTCCAATCAAACTATCACACATATTTTTCTCCACATGCATCACATCAAGATAATGTCTTACATCGAGGCTAGACTAATGTGGAAGATCAAAGAACACTGATCTCTTTTTCTAAACATTTCTCTCAATGAGGGATTTTTTAGTTTTTCCAAAGAAAATAGTAAGGTGTTCTTTTCGTTGATAAACTTCATCCTCAGTTAAAGGTTTAGGAGCGATATCAATTTTCTGCTCTCCATTAAAAGCCATATGTAATCTATGATAAGGATGCTTGGATTTTAGAAAAAAATTATGCCCAAGGTAAACTATATTTTTTCCAAACTGAAGTTGGTGAAAATAGGTATTAGACTCGCGTATAGGACACACTTTATGTCCCTTGACATTGTATCTGGCCAAATTACCACATGCAGGAGATTTATTGATTGTACAAAATTACATGACACACATCTTAAACCTTCCCCCTAAATACACATCATTAACATCAATGCCTTCCTCCCACAAAAGTCTTAAATATTCAACTATTGGACTTAGATAAACATCCATATTATTTTCAGGTTGTTTTGGTCTAGAAATAGCCATAGATAACAAGATAAACTTGCGCTTCATGTACAATCAAGGTGATAAGTTGTAAATCATGAGAAGAATAAGCCATGAAGAATGGTTAGTACTCATATTACCAAATGGATTCATTCCATCTATGACAAGCCCAAGCCTAAAGTTTCTTGGCTTAAGGACAAAATTCGGAAACAACAAATCAATTTTCTTCAATTGCAAAGAATCAACTACATGGAAAATGTTTCTATCACATTTTCTTTTCTTTTTTTTAGAACCAAACAATATATTAATTCAAAAAACCAATACAAAACAAGGCAATCCCTTAGGATTCAGCGAACAAAAAACATCCTAGGTCATTAGATTTGCAAGTGTAATCTAATTTTCCTATTCCATCTAATATTCTTTGCGTCATTCGCATTAGCAAAAAGTATCTTGAACCTTAGAATTATTGGCAAGTACCATAATACTTAGCAGGAGGACGCTTCTTGTTCACCATATTCCGGACATTGATCCAATTTTTCATACTCTTTCCTGTATAATATGTAATCATTACACCATGCATGCATTTTGATATACTCCAAACCCATTGGACACAATTTTTTTTTGGCCTCATAACAACGATCTAGCAAATTGGCATCTTCTGGTAGCATTTGTTTCAGCAAATCAAGCAATTTCGTGAAACATTTTTCCCTCCACCCACCTTTTGTCTTCAGATTAAACAATTTCAACACCGCAGACAACCGTGTAAAACTTATGGACCCCTTATATAAAGGCATATTCTTATCACTACATAAAGTATGATAAATATGGGTTTTCTAAAAGAAGATTCTCCAATATCACAAATCATATCTTCTAATCGATCATCCATATCTTCATCAACATCATGTATTTGTAACATTACATTTTGATTTTTATCCACTTTACCCTGCCACATCCACATTGTATAATTTTGACAAGATATTTATTTCTTTGAATATTTATTGATTTCCCGCAATTAACCCAAGGACAGCAAAATAAACCATTATTGTTGGAAAGATTTTGTTCTGCATATTTGTTATACCCCAAAATTTGCCCACATATTTTTCAAGAAAACTCCAATCTGAAAATTAAGAGTCTCATATAATCATGGATTTTTATTCAACAAATATCCTGACATATGAAATACTTAGTTTTTAGAATTTTTCTTATACAGTAATTTGGCTTGCAGTTGAATTTATTCTTACGCAAACGCCAAATACTGTTTATTACTTCACACATGCTATTTATTTATTTACAGATAAATAGTACTGACGCAATTGGTAGAGAGTTAAATCTTTTTGCAGGCGCAGAATCAGGAAACTCAGACTGTACTGGTAACAAGTAGATTATTATTATCTTTTGTTTCCCACTAATTTGTGTACTATATTCCATTATTTTCAAAAATCTTTTCAAATCTCTTTTTCAAAAATCAAATCTCTCTTTTTCCCAACACTATCTCCACTTTCTTTCA
This sequence comes from Vicia villosa, assembly GCF_029867415.1. NCBI lineage: Eukaryota > Viridiplantae > Streptophyta > Magnoliopsida > Fabales > Fabaceae > Vicia > Vicia villosa. Next base: position 143,239,229 of record NC_081184.1, on the reverse strand, counting down.
AATCTTACTTCCACTCAAATTTTCCTTTTGTACGGAATCACATCATTCCCCAACGTCTCTTTCCTTCTTTCCATTCTATAAATACCTCTCATTTTCTTCCATAAAATATCACATCAAATTCCAACTCATCTTTCAAATTCCTACCTCATATCTGTTTTCTCTTCTTCCCTGACAAGAATGGCAAAGTGGATAGAGACACTGTTTCTTACAGTCATCACCATTGCTACGGTGATCATGACTTTCTTCTGCCTGCATAGTTCTGAAGAGTGTGGACCTGCAATGGTTGCACTCCCAATCATCTACATGTTATTGTTCATAGCATGGGTCATTAATCGTCATTCTTAAAATTTGCCGTATTTCTTATTTCTTAAATGTACCGTTTATTCGTCGTACTGTTCAATATAGTATGTAATATTTGTACTGTCAGTATTAAATGTTGTACTATTTGTCATAATATTGCTTAATTACTAAGATAATATTTTGTGTGTTTTCTGCCAGTCAAATATTCCTATTTCTGTGCATTAAATGATTTTCAGGGTTATTATCGGTAATTTTGCCCGCATACCGTAAATATTAGTTATTTATTATGTCTATGTTTTTTTAACAAGTCATGTAAATAAACTTTCATTTTTCACATAAAACAAAAAAAAACAAAAAAAGAAAATTAACTTTGACTGTTGATTTTTCACTCTAACTGCTACCTGAACAGTCAGTTGACAGCCAAATTGCTGGCAGTACAAATCTCAGTGTTTTGTACCATCAATCAAATCAATCTTTCACAATTCAAAATTCCAAGATCTTTTGTGCTAGAAGTCTTCTGAATATAACGCGATTAGCAGAAACTCAGCACTGCACAAAAATCAGGTACGCTTAACTGTCTCCTACACAAACAGTCCCTAATCAGGGTTTTTCTTGTTTTTACAGGAGCAACAAGTTTTTGAGAGCTCAAATGGATTTCATACACATCCATATATCTCAAAGTACCATCATACAAATTTTCAAACTTCAATTCATTCAGACGCACCGTCAGCAGCTCAAACAGTCAACAGACGACCCGTTTGACCAAAAAAGTCAACAGACAGTCAAAAATGAAATTTTTTGTCAAAGTCCATATTTTGTCAAAGTATTCATCATTTGATCATTGGATGATCATAATTCATCAAGGAAAGATCAAAAATCAACAAAACCCTAAGATTCAAAATTAGGGTTTTTGCCTGAAAAGTCAACTCAACTTTGACTGATCATAACTCTCTCATCCTTCATCCAAAAAATTCAAACCAAAGCTCATCTTGAAGGAAATTCAATTATCTTTCAAATGCCATTGATCCCATGGTCATTGGATTCACCATTTGAAAAATATGACCAAAGACATTACAGGTCATTTTCAAAGTCAACAAAAAGACACTTTTTTCAAAAGGACACACAAGGAGCTTCAAAAATCATTTTGACATGAGACCAAAGGCATTGGTTAGAGGACTCTTTGAGGTTTCCAAAAAGTGCAATATCTCCTTCATATGACAAAAATTGAAGGATTTACACCTTGTTGAAGTTGGCTAAATTTTGGGAAAATGCATGAAATCAACATTGCTCAAAAATGTATTTTTTCCAAATGGGGCCAAGTTTTCAGCATTCAAACATCATTTCCATGATGATATGGGCCTCCCACGACCAAGACTAAGCCCACATCATTTTTTATCCATTTTTGGCATAATTTTATCTTATTTTAAGATTAAAATTAAAAAGAAAATGAAATGGATAAAGAATAGCTTGTATTCCAAGCATGACTCATTCAACTCTGTCCCAAAGCAAAGTACAGCAGAGGAGAAGAAGAAAATCAAGCCATGGTGGCTTAAAGGCAAAGCTACCCATGTTGAAAAAGTCAAGATTCCAAAAAACTCATCAATGCTTTTGGCTTAGTTTCTAAGCACTCTAATGCTTATAAATAGGCTATAGCACTTCAGTAATAACGGAGACAGAAATTGAGAGCAAAACTCTTGCTTGTAACACACTTGTAATCTCTTAAAATATTCAAAGAATTTTGAAATTCGAATTCCAAATTTAAGTCACTTTCCATTCAAACTAAACACTCAAACACGTTCCTTGAACTTCACTGAACATATCCAGATCATTTGCAAGCTCTGAAACTCCTTGAATCAAACGCTACAGGTCTCGATTCATCCAAACTAAAACTGACTTGTGTCTCATAACCCAAGCATATCTAGCACGATGTAGACATATATTTGAACTTGGTGTGGTGTGTAGATCATTTTTGGAGCTTTAATTGAGTTTTAGATGCTTACACACGAAGATACCATTTTAGGGTTCTTAAGCTAAAATTTGGGATCCTCTGATTTAGGCAAAATTAGAAGAAACCAATGACATATTTGAACTCAGGGGACGATTTTAAGCTTAACCATGGTCTCCTAAGTAATTTATATTGCTTGTATGAAATTTTGACATGTGCAGGTCTTGTAGCTACGGACGAAAACCGTCACTAAAGGCTTTACCTACAGTTGCAGAGCCTATAGCAACGGAGAGAGGAAGAAGATGAAGGCGTGGCAGGCTCTGGTTGGCCAGAATGCACGCGCCAGCTTTTATTCAAATTCTTGGATCCTGTGTTGCGCTGTCCATGCTTTTGTCATGCTCCTCAAAATCTGAGCCCTCTGATTCACTTCCAGTCAGATCCAACGTGCCAGATCTCTCACCACACCATACTCCTTCATTGATTTCCACTCAGGATCAGTATCCTTTTTATTTTCTATTTTATTTTCTATTTTATTTTAATTTCTTTGTTAAATTAATTAAAAATAGTTTTTAAAAATCCAAAAAATACACAAAAAATATTTTTAGACTTCTAAAATAATATATTATTTTCTGAAATAAAAATATTTTATTTTTCTTCAAAATTTTAATATTTTGCATAATTAATTAGTATATATTTATATATTAGCTTTTTAATTATTCTAACCAATCAAAAAATCATAAAAAAAATTGTTCTTTATATAAAATAGTGTTTATATATTATAAACTAATTTTGTACATATTTTGAATAATTTTCTCTCTAAGTTTTAATTATTTATATAATTATTTGCATAATTATGTATTAATTAACTTAATCAATTTCAAATCAAATTCCAAAAATTCCAAAAAAAATAGTTTTGTTTTAAAATTAATTGACAAATATTTTGTACATATTTTAAACTTAATCTCTAGGTTTAAATCAATTTTCATCTTTTTTCTTCATTTTAATTTAATTAATCATGCATTAATTATAATTAAAACCAATCATAAAAAATCCAAAAACATGCCCTTTTATTTTTCTTGCAATTTAAAATTCCTAGATAAATGTATAGGATGTCAAATTCATGTAAATAGGCTAGTTTACATTTCCCGCACAATCGATGTAATAGCGTAGATTTACTTTCCGCACTTTACATTTCCGCACTTTAATTTCCAGCAAATATAAACTGCGTGTATGTCAAAGATAAAATTGAACCGTTAGATCACTAACTTCAAAGATAAATATCTGAATACAAACACAATCACACTTGCACCTCTTAAGGTAATCCTTTCTCATTCTTTTCAAAATCAAAGTCAAAATTCTACTGTTTTGAGTACAAAATCGAACCTTGCTTTTATATCCGGTGAAAGGATAGATTTTTAAAGGAAATAGGATAAAGACCTTACAACTCAGGGTAGACCTCCTAGTTTGCTTGCTCAAATCAAAACAAACAAAATTCTCATACACTGTTGTTTTTCAAAACAAAACTTTCCAAAAAGACAATACTTTGTATACATCCAAACACGGATCATTACAAAGTTAACGTTCTTTTCAAAACATCTTTCGAAAGATAAACAAGCATTTTGTATACATCCACACACGGATCATTACAAAATTCAAATTACAAAGGTATTTGAAACCACATATGAGCAATTTCAGAGCAATTGAAAAGTGATCGAAAAACAAGTGAGCTAAGCAAACTTAAGAGCCCATGGATAACCATGGATACAAAGGGTGCTAACACCTTCCCTTTGTATAACCTACCCCCTTACCCAGAATTTCTTAAAGGTCTTTTTTCTGTTTCTTTTATAAACCTTTCCTTAATTGGATAAAATAAAAGGTCGGTGGCGACTCTGAATTTTCAAAAATGCGAAAGCATTAAGCGATAAAAAAGAGTCAGTTCACGTATCTCTACAGAACAGAGGTATGGCCCGGGATTAAAAAAATCGGAGGTCCACAATATTCAAGGAATTCAAGAACTCTTGCTTTATACCACCGGTTTAGTCCGGTTCGGGGGCGAGTTCTGGCATCAAGTGGTTTCATCCCCCTCCCGATCGCAGTTGCGGGGGATTGAACCGTGGTTCTCCCTACCAAGTCCAGCGCCAATCACCACTTGAACAACTAACGATTGGTTTGGAGGGTTTTTTTAAAAAAGCCACAAATTATTCTTAAAAAAGTGCCATATTCCCTGTTGCACTTTAAATATACTTTAGTTTTTCAGTTTCCGAAGTTTTTTCCATAAAAAATGCAAGTCTAATTTTTCATTCAATATTTTAAAATATTTATTGTATAAATAAAAGTTATTATAAAAAAGGAAGAAAAGAATGAAAGCTTTCTTCTTTCGATGTTCTCTCTCGATCGTTGGTGTCTCTCCCCTCGGCGATCTCTTATTGTTTGTCTTGCTCGCAGGTCTCTCTCTGCAGGCTTGTCTCGCTGATTGGTCTCTTCCATGATCTATTGTTTCTTTCATTGGTCTCTCTCTGTTTTTTCATTCAACTCTCTATTGGTAAGTTTCAAATTTCCCTTCTCTCTTGCCTTTCTCATTCATAAGTTCAGCTCTTTTAGTATGTTGTTCTTACTAATTAATAAATATATAGTATTACAATAGAGACTGATTTATTTAACTAAGTTATCCGGTTTAATTCTATTTAGTCATGCGGTTCGACCAGTGACTCAATGGTTCAACTAATAAACCAGTAATTCAGTATCTTTACCGGTTTGATGACCGGTCAGATTTTTAAAATACTGAAATATCGCGATAATTTTATTTTAAAAGGTGACAGTTTTTTTTTTTTACCTTTGTGACATTAGTGTAAAAATTTTGGTTTTTATCTCCAATTTTTTTCTTTTAACTCACTAGAAAAATTATTCCGTAAAAAAATTAAGTAGGAAGAAGTTAAATGTCAAGAGATCCTACGTGTCTAGAGTTGGAACCACCAACTGCGAAGTGCAAAAGTGTAAACAAAACACCATCGGATAATAACAACCCAAAAACCAGTGGCCACAATGTACCCTATGTCATCAGACATCATTAACAACAACAACAACAACTAACTAAGCTGTTACTATTTGTTCTTCTTCACACTCCATTCACTCAATGATCACTACATGCAGAGCTTCTTCTTATTCTTATTCTTATTCAACCGCCAACCCACTTTCTTTCCGTTCTTCCCTACATTCCAAACCACCATTCCTCTCACTCAGCCTCCTCTTTTTCCCTCGAATTTTTCACAAGGGAATTGCTCTCTCCTCACCAACACAGTTCAAACCCCGAAGCCATTTGGATGGTAAAGAAGGATATTTCAATAATGGGCTAGAAGAAGATGGTGACCGTGAAGTTCACTGTGAGCTTCAAGTGGTTTCTTGGAGGGAACGGAGAGTTAAGGCTGAGATTTCTATCAATGCTGATATTGATTCTGTTTGGAATGCTCTCACTGATTATGAACACCTCGCTGATTTCATACCAAATCTTGTTTGGAGGTAATCTGTCAAGGCCTTGTGTTGGATTTTCTTATTTAAGTACTTCTGTCTGTCAGATTTTATGAAGCAGTTTTCAGCTTATTTTCATAAGCTCTCAGTTTTTATAGCTAATATGAAAATAGTTTGACTTTGGTTATAGAAATAGATTATCTATAAGCATTTATGGTATAGGCACTTAATTAACATGTTAATCCAAACATGGCCCAATTCAATACATCTCCATTATAACTTCAATTCAAAATCCAAAAATTAATGTTATGAATTGGCCATATGAAAGGCACTGAATCATGCAACATATGGATAGTACTAATGTTGTTTCACGTTTTTGAGGTCCTGAGTAGGTTAGGTTAGCTGCAGTTTAGCATGGCAAAACAAATAATATTTAACCGTGACAATATTTTAAGAGGTTCTATTTAGTCAGGGTTTAACTTTGACAAATTTTAGGCCCTGTGCGTCTTCCTTGCACGCCCTCATAAATGACTCTGATAATACTAGTGTTGTTTTGTTGTTAGCGGGCGTATTCCTTGCCCATTTCCTGGAAGGATATGGTTAGAGCAAAGAGGATTTCAAAGGGCAATGTATTGGCACATTGAAGCTCGTGTTGTTTTGGATCTTCAAGAAATTCTTAATTCTGTAAGCATTCTTAAACCTCGTTTTCTTCGTTGATTTTGTTACTGCAGAGTGCATACTAGGAGCAATCAGTTCTATATGTGACTGAGATATGGATAACGTTGAAGAGTCGAAACAATTTAGGATATGAACACACTGTTCCAACATATATGGAATTGACATAACTGTGATACTTTTCATATGTATTAATATCTAAATTTAATGCTCTAGGAATGGGATCGAGAACTTCACTTTTCCATGGTTGATGGAGATTTTAAGAAGTTTGAGGGAAAATGGTCTGTAAAATCAGGAACAAGGTAGAACCTATACATCTGAAAGTTAATAAGCAACCTTGTGTAATATAAAGAGATTATATTTTGATTTTATATCCTTCATTTCCGTTTGTTTGTAGATCATCATCAACTATTTTATCTTATGAGGTTAATGTGATACCAAGATTCAACTTCCCAGCTATTTTCTTAGAAAGGATTATCAGATCAGATCTTCCTGTGAATCTCCGAGCCTTAGCCTATAGAGTTGAAAGGACTCTTTTGGGAAACCAGAAAATTCCTCTACCAGAAGATGGCTTGCACAAAACTTTGGCTGTTAATGGATCTTATGTCAAAAAGATAAATGGTTCTTTGTGTGAAAGCGACAAATTGACTGCTGGAGAAGATAAAGGTTTGGACACTTCAATTTCCAGTTCATTGCCTACATCTCCGAGTGAGTTAAACAGCAATTGGGGTATTTTTGGAAAAGTTTGTAGCCTTGACAAGCCTTGTGTAGTGGACGAAGTTCATCTCCGCAGATTCGATGGACTTTTGGTAACTTACTAAATTGTTATTAGATGGCTTTAATTCTTAAAATGAGCTATACTCAAAGTTACTGATAAAAAAGCTTTTCATGTGAAGGAAAATGGAGGTGTTCATCGGTGTGTTTTTGCAAGTATAACAGTTAAAGCTCCTGTTTGTGATGTATGGAATGTTATGTCTTCCTATGAGACGCTTCCTGAGTAAGTAATGTGTGTTTCCTTTTTACACTAGAGATATTGAGAAGCATGCCGTAAAATATTTCTAGGTCTTGTTTTCCACTTTCCCGACTTAACTCCGAGGAAAAAAATGTTTTGTTGCAGGGTAGTTCCAAATTTAGCAATCAGTAAGATTTTATCACGAGATAACAATAAAGTCCGCATTCTTCAGGTATGGAGCAATCTTAACTAAGTAGAGTTAAAATGAGAGAATCTTAATTCTTAACTGTATATTTTCCAGCCACTTTTTTCTTAAAGATACTGATATATATCTCTGCATAAAAACTGATACAAACGCACAATCAGTGGCGGATCTAGAATATTTATAAGGTGGGGGCAAAAAAAAAAATTAATAAGAAAAATTAAATGATAGCAAAAATGAAAGTAATTTTAATGAATTATAATTGTTATTTATGCATTTGTTTTTTAGTGTGAATGTAATATTTTATATTATCAATATTATATAATATATCTTTTTTGTATATGAACAAAATACATACATTTTTTATACATGTAAAATTTAACTAATTATCAATTTTTGTAAAGTAATTAGAATTAAAAAAAATATTTGGAGAAATATCTTACTCTCTTGATTAACAATATATTTTTTACAAATATTTTTTTTGGATAACATAATATTTTTTCTTCTCTTTGGCATCAACTAATATATTTTTTAAATAATATTTTAATTATCTTCTTTCTTTTGCAAGAATGATCTTAACACTTTGATCCATTTTTTCAATTAATATTTCATAATAAAATATATTTAAATTTAAGATATTACAAAATATAAAACTAATAATATATCTAAAAAGAAAATCTAAAATAAACAATAGAATAAATTTGTAAAAAAACAAATGTTAAAGTGAGTTTAAAAAGAAGTGTAATAGATTGTCTAACTCCATATAGCTAGTGGGTGCAACTTAATTGTAATTGATAAAAAAGAAGAGATAAAAGGGTAATGCTAACATGTGCCCTAAAGGCACATGTTAAGAAACCTCCATTTAGAAAGTTTGTCTTGAATAAAATAAAAAATTAAATTAAATATGTGTTTGTAATTAATTGAGTACACAATTTCCAAGATAAAGTTACTTTAATTGGTAAGTGGCTATGATTCTTGTGGGGGCAAGAGCCCCCCAATCCCAACAATGTGAATCCGCCCCTGCGCACAATTGTATATGATTGATGTAGTTTTAGATTAAATCACCATGCAGGAAGGGTGCAAGGGTCTGCTTTATATGGTGCTTCACGCCCGCGTTGTGTTAGATTTGTGTGAACAGCTAGAACAAGAGATTAGTTTTGAACAGGTTGAAGGTGACTTTGACTCCTTCCAAGGAAAATGGACTTTTGAGCAACTAGGAAATCATCACACACTTCTAAAGTACTCTGTGGAGTCAAAAATGCGCAAAGATACTTTCCTTTCTGAAGCTATCATGGAAGAGGTTTGTCTGTTTGTTTGATTTGGTTTATCTTAATCGATTTCATATTGTTTTCGATGTATGTACTGTTTGGAGATATAGGCAAAACATTCTGAAAAAAATGTGTATTTTAGATATTCTTAAACCCTTGAATGGCTGAAATGTATTCATTTCTTTGTTTCAGGTCATTTATGAAGATCTGCCATCAAACTTGTGTGCAATAAGAGACTACGTTGAGAACCAGAAAGCATCTCAATCATCGGAAGTTTGTGAGCAGCATGCAAATTCCGGACAACAAAATATTGCATCTGCCTCTGAAGATGATAACAGCTCTAGTTCAGCTGATGATTTTTCTGATTGTAATGTTCAATGCTCGTCTAATCAAAGGTCAAGAGTTCCAGGGTTACAGAGGGATATTGAAATCCTAAAATCTGAACTACTGAAATTCGTAGCTGAACATGGACAGGAAGGGTTTATGCCAATGCGAAAGCAGCTTCGGTTGCACGGAAGAGTGGATATTGAGAAGGCTATAACTCGCATGGGTGGATTCAGAAAGATTGCAACCATGATGAACCTCGCTCTAGCTTACAAAAACCGCAAACCAAAGGGTTATTGGGATAATCTTGAAAATTTGCAGGAAGAGGTACTCACTTGCCTTATTAACAAACATAACATTGTTTACAGGTTCTATCAGAACATAATTCATTTCTTCATGCAGATAAGTAAATTTCAAAGAAGCTGGGGAATGGACCCGTCATTTATGCCTAGTAGAAAGTCGTTTGAACGCGTAGGTAGGTTGAGATATTCCTTTTTCTCAACTTTAACCGTATTGTTTGCATTGCTCGTATTACATGATGGAATTCACTCCTCGCAGGCCGATTTGATATTGCACGAGCGCTAGAAAAGTGGGGTGGACTTCATGAGGTATCGCGCCTTTTGTCCCTTAAGGCGAGGAGGAAAAGAAGCAGTCAGGACAACCTTGCCAGGGATAAGGAAAATGAGCAAACGGAATCACCTGATGTAGATAGCGAGATCAACACAGCATCTAGACCGTATATTTCTCAAGACACACACAAGTGGCATACAGAACTTAAACAGTTGGACATAAATTGGGTTGAGTAAAGAGAGAGTATTGATATTCTGCATATATATTGGCTTAGATCCAGATGATGTCGAAAATTGTAAGAGTCTGTCTCTAAATGTAAATTTGCATATCGAACAAAAACAAGAGAGAAAGCTGAAAAGCTTGAATGAAAGGGAATCAGATATGGTAATTTCATATTGAACAAAAGTATAGAATTACAATGATACAATTTTTTTTCCTTAAAATGAGAAACAATAAATTATAACTAACTCTAACTGAATCACAACTAACATTATTTTGTTCCTAATAACACTTTAAACACTCAACACTTAGAACATTTATTCTTCTATTATCCCGTGATAATTGACGAGGGATCCTCTATAATTGTGAAACTAAATAAGAAAAGGAGCAATGATTACGAAGAAGGTTGAATGGCGTTGAGTTTAATGTAGAAGGTTCTAGAATCAGAGATACCATCCCATGAGCTAGAACCAGAGTGATAAGGGAAAGTGCGAGCATAACCTAAGTGGTTTCCACAGCTGCGGCAGAGTAGTTTTGTTGCTGTTGCTGTGCGTTGGAAATTGAAAAATGAAATCCACGAGAATGAGAATTGCTGAATGTGAGTGAATCTGGTTTCGTCAACAGAGAAGAATGAAATGAGAGATCTCTTCCTCTTCTTAATTGATTTTCCGTAATTTGAATCTACGACAGATGTCATGTTGCGATTGCTGGAGTTCAAGTTCAGTTCATAACCACACGAACCACAGCTGCATTGGCATCACCACACGCAAATTGAAAAATCAAAAGGAACATTCATATATACTACTACATAGAAAGAGAGAGGACCTGTAATTGACATCTCTGATGAAGGAAGAGAGGTGAAGTGGTTGGTGAGATTGGTATGATGATGATAACTTAGGCATCTCTTCTTCTTCATAGGCAATCATCTTTTCTTCTATGCTGCTACAACTTTACTAACCTGAAGTCAGAGAGAAAAATAAATGAGTTAGTTTAGTTTATAATGGAGAACAAGAAGAATGGAGCCCACTAGTACTAGCTAATAACGGTAACCATAGAAGAAAGACAAATAATAGTCATTTTTTAATACGTGCCAAAATGTAGAATTGGAAAACGCAAAGAAAATTGGTTTATTGAAAAAATCAAATTCCGCAGCCGGGAATCGAACCCGGATTTCAACTTAGAATTTGCCTGATGTACTACTGCGGATTCCTTGTTTAAATCGTGTAAGCTAAATTTTATATATAATTCTTAATTTGTTTTGTCTTTTACTCCTCTTGTTCATGATTATAAAATTTTAGAATTCGTATTTGTTTTTAAATATGTGATTTTACAAATTGTTTTTTTTTACATATACCAGTTATTAATATTATCAATTTGTCTAGGATAATGTATTAAAATTTACATATTTGATATATTACTATTTTTTTTAATATGCGTAAAATTTGTCATCTGATCTTATATATAGGATAATGTAATAATTTTGATTTTTTATGAGCATCTTCAATTTTGATATATATATATATATATATATATATATATATATATATATATATATATATATATATATATATATATATATATATATATATATATATTACAAGAAATATATTTAAAATATGAAAAAAAAACTATATTATATTTAAAATATTTGCATATTTTGTTGCTCAAAAAATTTTAATATAAAAAAACTATATAATATTTAAAATATGGAATAGAAAAATAAATACTTTACAAGAAAATATATTGTTATTGAAATTATTGTTAATGATTATTTTATAAAAATTACAATTAATATTATTATGAAAACATATTGATATCTAAATTATTATTAAAAGATTATTGTGTATAGAAGTTACAATCAATAAATATTATTAAATGCAAATTATAAATTTTTATATTTGCACCTGCATAAAATGAATCATCATGCTCTATATATGCTCTTACTTATTTATGATTTATAAGTTCTTACTAATGTAATTTCATAAATTCACTTTTAAATCTACATATTATAAATCTACAATATTTCATTCTCCTTTTTCCTATTGGTATATTTCATTCTCCTTAAATTTGGAAAAACATATTTTCTCATATATATGATACCCAACTTGATACTCTTCCATTAGAATTGAAAAGAAGTTTATGTTGCTTGAGATATGTGGCATAAGACATTTCTAAATAAAATTACAATTAGAAAGCACGAGATGTTTCTGATTTTTTTTTTGTTTGAAATTGGTGGCTTTACACACAATTTAGTTCTTCCATTCTAGGATGTTGTTGAGATCCCAATTAAATATTGCACATTTCTGATAATGAGATTTAAGATATAATCTTGTACAGATGGTACATAAATCCATTATTACCAACAAACAAAAATTATTGTTTATATTTATATTTAACTAGTAACAAACCGGTTCATACGCACGTGTTCTGTTCGGTTATGTGAATTTGGATACATCATTTATTTTAAATAAAAATGTTAAAAAAAAATTGATTATTTCATATATAAAAATATTTAGATCAATAATAAATTTTTTTCTCGTATACCATTTTTGGATTAAAAATATTTAATCATAAATATCATTTCTCGTATATAAAAATATTTAGATCAATAATAGATTTTTTTTCGTATACAGACTTCGTTTTTGTTTAGGTATCATTTACAAAAATATTTGGATCAATTGTAAATTTCGTATATAAAAATATTTAGATCAATACTAAATTTTTTCCTGTATACCATTTTTGAATAAAAAATATTTGAGTTATAAATACCATTTTTCGTAAATAATAGACTTTTTTTCCGTATACAAATATTATTTTTGTTTAGGTATCATTTACAAAAATATTTAGATCAATATTAAATTTTCGTATATTAAAATATTTAGATCAATAATATATTTTTTCCCGTATACCATTTTTTGATCAAAAAATTTTGATCATGAATACCATTTCTAGTATATAAAAATATTTAGGTCAATAATAATTTTTTTCCCATATACATACTTCATTTTTGTTTAGGTATCATTTACAAAAATATTTAGATCATTAGTATATTTCGTATATAAAAATATTTACATTAGATTTTTTCCCGTATACCATTTTTGAATAAAAAATATTTGGATCATAAATAACATTTTTCGTAAATAATAATACAAATATTATTTTTATTTAGATATCATTTACAAAAATATTTGGATAATATTAAATTTTCGTATAAAAAAATATTTAGATCAATAATAGATTTTTTTCTCGTATACCATTTTTGAATAAAAAATATTTGATCATAAATACCATTTCTCGTATACAAAAATATTTAAATCAATAATAAATTTTTTCCCGTATACAGACCTCATTTTTGTTTAAGTATCATTTACAAAAATATTTGGATCAATAGTAAATTTCGTATATAAAAATATTTAGATCAATAGTAGATTATTTTCCCGTATACTATTTTGGAATATAAATATTTGGATCATAAATAACATTTTTCGTAAATAATAGATTTTTTTTCTATATACAAATATTTTTTTAGGTGTCATTTACAAAAATATTTGGATCAATATCAAATTTTCATATAAAAAATATTTAGATCAATAATAAATTTTTTGGCCTATACCATTTTTTAATAAATAATATTTTTTGTATATAAAAATATTTATATCAATAATATATATTTTTTTCCCGTATACAAACTTCATTTTTGCTTAGGTATCATTTACAAAAAATATTTGGATAAATAGTCAATTTCGTATATAAAAATATTTAGATCAATAGTAGATTTTTCCCGTATATCATTTTTTTAATAAAAAAATATTTGGGTTATAATAACCGTTTTTCGTAAATAATAGATTTTTTTTATACTAATATTATTTTTATTTAGGTATTGTTTACAAAAATATTTGGATCAATATTAAATTTTCATATATAAAAATATTTAGATCAATAATATATTTTTTGAATAAATTTTTTTCGTATATCATTTTCGACTAAAAAATATTTCGATCATAATTTTTCGTATATAGAAAAATATATATCAATAATAGTTTTTTTTTTTTTTTGAAGAAAGAAATGAGAAAGTGATGAAAGAGAAATAAAATAGAGAATGAAGAGAGAGTTGATAAATTTGATAAAATATAAGAGTTATATTATTTTAATAATAAAATTAAGAACTTTATGGTGCAAAGATAAAAAAACCACAATTTTAATGTGGTGGCAAAAAATCAAATAAAGGTATTTTTGACATTTCCACAACCATTAATTTTCTGATATTATAGATAGATAGATTTGTGTTGTATTTTAGTACTAAAAAAACTCTTAAAATTAATTTGATATGTATTTTTAAGAAAAATTTAATAAAATTTTATAGAATAAACATATTAAACACCTATGTGACAATGTGTTGTAAATTGCAACGCATGAAATTGTCCTGTTGCAAGACACTTGAGGAAATCAATGTGTCAAAAATAGTGATAAGTTGATAACTCAACACAAATATGGAGAAAAGGAGCACATTTGACTAGAGACCAAAATGAATGATAGAAGTAAGATTTAGATAAATTTAAATAATTTATATTCTACCAATGATTATTTTGACTTGGCGTGACTGCAATTTGCAAGTATGCTTGAAATCAATGAAAAATGCAGAACCCCAGCATTTATCATTGTTGTATAACAAGACATTATCTATACATAAGTTACAGATACATGAGACCAAAAAAATATAAGCTACTATCTCATGGGGATAAATACTAACCCCAAACAAAAAGACTCAATATTAGAGAAGCTCTCCTATTTCAGTATTCAGCACTTCCTTTGCAATGAGCAGTTAAAATGCAAAAGAGCTCTGGGATTCATACAGAGCAATTATTGCTTTTTCTGGCTTAAACCGCGAAACACGTTACTTGGACCGTTTTAGGTAGACTAATACGCCAATGCTTGTTATAACAATAGCCCCTGCAAAAACACTGGACTTGAGAGACAAAACACTAGATTTTGGTCTAGTGGCTGTACCAGGGATTGGTGTTGGTTTGACTGAATTGCCGAAATCCAAATGCAACTTTAAAGCCTGAAATACAAAAAGATACTTTTTACATGAGAATGTATTGATCAAATCCAAGTGAATTATCCCATAGAAGCCAATATCATTCAAATGAAAAAAGCTAGTAGAAGCAGATAACTTCACCTTCACTCCTGCAGATCTAGCATAGCTGACAGCAGCAACAAGATCGTCATCGGTTCCAAGAAAAATTCTATCACCTTCATCGTCCTCGTACTATAAATGAGGAAAAAGTTAATATGAAACTAAAGACATGTAACTCATAAGACAGAAGAATTTGCACTAGCATGAAACACACCACAATCGCAGGGAGTTCTCTGTCCTTGATAACAACTCTCTGCATGACTGCAGATACTAGCTCATCTAGATGTTCAGTACCTACAAAAAACAGCAACATAAATAACTGAGTTCTTATAAGAATCAAAATGGGTAGAGAAGAGCATAAAATCACATAACCCATGTTCAGACTCAGTGCACAAGATGTTGGAGGCAAACATACAAGACAAAAACAAACAAGATATAGACCAACTCTTCCCAATGTTTTCCCCAAGATAGTTACCACAGTTGATTCGATGCATGCGACCATTGGGATCCTCAAATTTGAAAGGAAATGAATTTCCAAAACCCGTAGAATATTTTGATGTATCTGCTCCATCTGATGTCATGAGCCCAGAAACATCACTGCAATAAAACAACGCAGATTCAAATATCAGAAAAAAGAAGAAAAAAATATCTCATGCTTAAATATTTGTACAACCAGTGTACCTATGGGTATCAAAATCTTCTGGTGGCTCTAGAGCAAAAGCTGAGTCCCAAAATTTTTGCATAATTGTATTTGCCACATCATTAACAGCTCCAGAGCTACTCTCAACCTAGGGTACATCTTAGTAATCAGAAATTGGCATCTGTATCAATTGTAACTAAAAAATGGCACATGACTCTTTCTACACAATATTGACTTCAATTTCAATAAAAGTGAACACCGCAAGGATTGCAAATAATGAAGATGTCAAAAGTAGGAATGTTATATGGACAGCTGAACTGATCCATTAAACACTTTTAAATCCACCGTACATAATACAGAACACTTATGTTACGCTTCATCACATTCAAACATGTCCACAAAATGCTACCTATTATTTTTATGCATGTTAAAAATAAAATTTACCAAGGAAATTGCAGCATGAGTTATTTGCAAAACATCAATGCAAGCAGCAACATATCCATCTGCAGAAACAATAATAGTCAGTGAAAAGTAAGAATTTAGAATCTGCCAGTAAACTTAGGAAAGTAAGCTCACGTCTGTCTAGCACAGGAAGATGTAAAAATTTCCCATCGTGCATCATATGCAGGGCATCAAGTATTGTTGTATCTAGTGTTGCACAATCTGGGTTTGGAGTCATTACCTAAGTGAGAAAGGGAAGAACCAAGAACAAAATCAAACCAGTTCTCAATATCGAGCAAAAATAAGGCAACAGAAGAAATAGTGTCTCACAATAAAACAAACAAAAATCTTTACACTTGCGTTGATTTTTAGAAAAATAAAAGGCTTATATATTTAATTGATCCCTGCAATTATACCCCTAATTGATTTTAGTTCTGGTAGTTTTTTTTTATTTGGCTTTGATCCTTGCAAATATTTTTTATTTTGCTTTGGGTCTTTGTTCTTATGTTTTAATTTTAGCAAAATTGATTTATATTGAAATTGATCCCGGTAACATGTAGAATATTTGATTTTAGTCCTAAATCCAATAAAAATCAATTTTGCAAGGACCAAAACCAAACCAAAAAAATTATTTGCAGAGACCAAAACCAAACCAAACAAAATTACAATGACCAAAAGCAAAATAAAAAAATATTTGCAAGGACCAAAATCAAACAAAAAAAATTCCATCGACAAAATATGGTATATTTGTAGAGACCAATGACATATTTAAATCAAAAATAAAATATTAACCTTTTCCACTAGAGTCAACTCGGGAGAGAGATTTTGAGCCACAACACGCATAAGTATGTCCTTTGACCTGCATAAAAGATGCATACAATGACAAAGGAGCAAATTAGGAAAAAGATAGGAACATCGGCACTGAATGGTAATGTAACCACCAATCCACTTGACAAGATGGGATGGAAATCTAGAGAACAATACTAGGCACCTACCAGAGAACAATATATTGTACAAAAAAGAGGTTTCAAAGCTCAGCCCAATATCATTAAAGGGAAGTGTTATCTAAGAAAATTATGTCATTCCATATAATGAGAACTCAAGTAGAATAGAGTAAAGCCTCTAAAAATGATCTTACGTGAGTATCCCTTGAATCCTGGATCCTGACAAGGATACGATAACAGCTGAATTAACACGCAACTCCTGCATCTTTTTTGCAGCTACATACACAGGATCTGCTGCTGATGCAATAGCAACCCTAGAAACATAAAGCTACAGAACTTTGTAAAACAATGATACTTGACCATATAAGCATCATGTAGCAATACATACATATACAACAAAATAAAATGCGGAAATTACTTTGTATTTTCGCTGATTAGGGTTGACAAGGAAGGCTTGAATATCCGCTCTCTCAATGTTTCTAACAAAGCATTTGGAGCTGATAAAGATGGGAACAATTGAGACAGAATATTAGCATCATTAGAATATGAAGAAGAAATAAGGAGAACATACAGCACTTCTAAAAATTGATAAAGCGAGGATAGAGAAGTTGACAAATACAGAAAGACCAATAAAAGAAGTCAAATCTCATTTCAAGTTTTCAACCCATCGACCGTGATACCAAACATGTACTGAGTGGCAACCGTGTCAAATCTAACAACACTGAAACACTTGGCAACCACTCAAATTGACTTTAAAGATAAGAAACATTAAGTACAAACCATTCAAACAGTTTTAAAAATAAGAAACATTAAGTACAAACCATTCAAACAGTTTTAAAAATAAACTGCATACATTAAATGGCACACTAGTAATATTAATGCCTAAATGTGCTAAGTTTTAATGCAACTCCCTTAATAGTATTGGAATTTCCATTCATCTTGTTATAATATTATAAAATATTTTATAATATCTTTTATATTAATTTAGAGTTTATATTACTATTAGATTTTTTATTAGTTATTATTATATGATTTGTTATTGATTTAGGATTGAGCCTATGTATTATGTACATCTATAAATAGGACTTATTATTGAGTATTTTGTATCAAGTAAATGTCAAGCTATTATCAATTATTTTTCCCATCTTTTACCATAAATCCCACAACTTCAACATGGTATCTAGAGCCTATTTTGATCCTCCTTGAAAAGTCTAGCTACTATTCTGCTTCTGAATTCATAAGAGGTTGGGAATATAATAATAGATCTCTCTTTTTCTTTTTTTTGACATTTTTCCATACATCTATTGTGTATCGAATCTTCTGATCTACGCAATCCCAAAATTCTCAACTCCAAAAACAGATCCATGCGCTCAAATATGCTACCACCATTGTCGGGGAAGCCCGCATGCAGCTGCCAACAGTCCTGTGTGAGAGCACGTCCGTCGGCCTTCCGGCATGATTTTTCTGGTGTCTGACTCGGAATTTTGTTACGTTCTCGTTACCTTAGTCCCATTTAGCTCGTCTGCGCATTCTGTTTTGGTAGGGACCATCCAGCTTGAGGATCCCACTTTTAAGAACAAGCTCCCTGTTTTGGCGTTTGGCCTCAACACTGTGTGTCTTTTCTGCCTACTATTTATGTGGCCTTTGCTTGGACTGAGTGAGAGTAATGCTCTTCTTAAGTTGATGATAATCTTGAGAGTAAATCACAAGATGTTAAGATTTTATTGATGGGTAACAAAAATAGCCGGCCAAATCACAAGATGTTAAGATTTTATTGATGGGTAACAAAAATGGCCTGCCAAATGTCTTGCTTGGACAACCATCTAGAGGACTTATTATTCAGTATTATAGGTAGTTGAACCTTCGCCGGTTTCTATGAACATGCTTCAGGTTCTTGATTTTGCTACTGTTCTTTTTTTGGTTTTTTGGTGGCTCGTTGTCTTGTGTTTCTGTGATTTGATCGGTGTTGCATGTGCTCTGGGGTTGTTCTGCCACAAGTATTTTCCGCCATTGGTAAAAAAAATAAAAACCACTGCATATTTTGTTTTGATTGAAGTTGTGCCACCATAATCCATTTCAATTAGAGTTTCAGTTGTGGGATTGAGCATGGACTTAATATTGTTTTAAGTTTGTTTTGAAGTTGTGACACTTCCAGATTAAGGTGTCAGTAGACGAAGTGAGCACTGGCCTAACACCTTTTTTTTTGTTTGAAGTTGTGAAACCTTCATGTTTGGACTTCCGCTGCAGGAGTGAGGGCTGACAAAATGTTGTTATGGTTTGAGAAGACGTGGTGACACATTTCAAGTAAGGCTTCAGATGCCAAAGTGAGCACTGGCCTAATACCAATGCTTTTGATTTTTCTTATTGCTAAGCATGTTTAATTCTGTTAAATGGTTAAGCTTTGAGTAGTTACTTCTGTTTACTGGTTAACCGTTTGTCTATTTTGGCATCCATCCGTTGTCAAATTGGGGTTAATTTTTCTTTGAAGCCAGGGTTTTGATTATGCTAGAAAAAGATTGAAGGCTTATCTGAATCACATACCTCAGATTGTTGCCTCAATTGTTACATTTTCTCTTTTAAAAGGTATGTTTGTAACAAGCTTAAAGCTTAGTAAGCTTCAGCCTGAGGGGGAGTGATACCATATTATAAAATATGTTATATCTCTTATATTAATTTAGAGTATCTATTAGTATCAGATTGTATACTAGTTATTATTATCATGATTTGTTTTTGGTTTAGGATTGAGCCTATGTATCAATATAAATAGGGTATGGGGTTTAGTATTGAGTCTTTTGAATAAGTAAATGTTAAGCTATTATCAATTATCAATAATATTTTTCTCTCATTTTTTACCTTAAGTCCCACAACTTCAAAACGTCTATCTACTCAGCTTATTACTCGCAGATAAAACCTTTCCAGTTCATTAGATAAAAACTTCAAGTCGTCAAAGCCAAGAATGTTAAGAACTTTTTAAGAGAATCACAAATCACAATTGAGGAATGTCAATAAAAAATAATAACAAACTTAGGAAATAACTAACCAAGCGTTATTACTTAAGTTAGTAGAGGATTGACATGGTATCCACTCCTCAAACATTTTTTGATTAAAATGATTTATACTAGAAGGAGAAAAAAAGTGCACAGTTGTAATTCTCTTCTACCTATCTTATCCTATTAACTACCAGCTTCCTTGTTTCTAATTTCAGCAGCAAGATAAATAAAGCTTGAATTTTATTGTAGAAACAGTAAAATCAACTTAAGAGTATACAAGATGATAAGTTTCATAAATTTAAAAATATATATGCTTCAGAACTCAACAGTGATACCTACTGTATAATAAACATTAAAAACACATGTCTGTATGTGGATGCAATTTACAAATTCAAATACAGTTGGTAGTTGAATACTGTAAGAAGAGCATGAGAATACTTTTAATAACTAACCAGATGCATTGCTACTCCGCTGGCGTTCCGCACCTTCAACTGCAGCAGCAATGGCACTCCCTTGCTCGGCAGCCTTCTCCATCCTAGATATGGCATCATAAAGACATTTGGTAATATCCAGTATGGCAATGACTTCCCCATTTTCCACAACAGGCAGGTGCCTGAATTTACCTAGAAGTTTAAAAAGAAATAATCAAATTGTACCTCACTTAAAGAATTACTTTAGGCTCTATTGGGTAAAAAATAGTGAGTAGCTGATAGGTTAGCTTATAGTGGATGAGTTTATATTGGATAGCTGATGGCGGATGAATTTTATAACAAATAGCTAATAATGGATAAGCTAGTTAATTGAATATGTAGTGTTTGGTAAAATTATCGGTTGGACTAGCTTATAGATTTAACATGACGAAAAAAAGATACATTTAATTAATTCTCTCCTCTTTTTCCTCCTCTCTCTTCTCTTTCTCTATCTCTCTATTATCATTTCTCTCCTTGATTTATATTTTTACATTCATTAAAATTATATATATAGTATAAAGGGTATTATAGTAAAAAAATACATTATTTTATTTATGTTGTTCATTGTTCATCAAATGTCGTACAGGATAAAAAAAGTTGTCCAGTAACTTAAAGGCTTGCCATGTACTACTATGTCCAAGACTTGTCATTTTGCAAATCAAACAGGTCCTATAAGCTACTTCCTCCGTTCCTCTCCGTTCCGTTTTTAAGTGTCATTTTTTTACTTTTTACACATATCTAGAAAGCTAATAAAAGTTGTTACTTTTTAAACAATGATTATCTTTTTGTCTATATTACCCAATACCCATAACTTTTTATTAATTTATTTGACTTTTTCTCTTTATACATAATAAATAACTAGGGGTAATTTAAACTAAAATACAATCAATTCTACTTTGAAATTTGAAATGACACTTAAAAAGGAAGAAAAAAATTCTAAAAAGTGACTTAAAAAGGAACGGAGGGAGGAATAAAAATAAGTAATAAGCTCATGAATAAATGATGGTTGTCAAACGGGTCCTTTTTAATTATATGAGCTTACATGCTTGCTTGTAGTGCTAGTCAAACAAACCTATAGGCTATACATCTATACAAGATGTAAACACGGAATCTAGTAGAAACACTGCCGAATTCTTGCACGATCAGGCACCATTATTTAAAGAAACAGACAGAGTAATAAATGAGCAAAGGTTGGGAAAGGAATATTGCGACAAAGAAAAAACATAATAAGGCACAGTGAATGGTTAATAGTTCAAGGGATCAACTACTAGTCTACCACCCAACATATTCTACGTCCCAGAGATAGGCAACTGAAAGAAAATGAAGAAAGAAGTGATCATTGGATCAAGCTCAAGTCACCAATGGTTCAATAACACAAGTGACAGCAGGCTTCCCTGATAAACTCGTGACAACAACATGAATATACGACATCCTAAAATCAAATAATAACACTGATATTAACGAATGAAGCTTACCTTGGACCATCTTTTGAAGGGCTTCAATGGCCCGTGTATCTGATGTCACAAACAAAGGATTCCGAGTCATTACTTTTGACACCATTGTTTGGTCCGGTCGCAAACCCTCGGCAATAACTCTAGTAGCAATATCCTAAACACAACATGCACATCCTTGCATTATACATTAAAATTAAATCTCAAACTATATTATGCACTTCCCTCACTCAATAAACACATATTCACACAGAAAATTCACAAACCTTGTCAGTCATGATCCCCGATAACAAAGCATTTGAATCAGTCAGCAAAACAGCATCAACACGCCGCGCTGCCATTCGCCGACACGCATCTGAAACTGATGTCCCCTCAGATATAGTGAGGGCTTTGGACAACCTAAGCTTCTTAACCGTCCTTTCCCCTCCATCAGACCTAAATCATTCCATTAACAACAACAATTACACCAAAACAATTAACTAAACTTAATTAACAAACAATTTATCAAAATTCAAAAGCTCTAGATTGAACAAACGAATTAACAAAAACAAAAATTAACCATAAAATCAAACTAAATCTGGTAATAACGATGATAATAAATTGAACAAGATTGAAATGAGAAGAAAGTGATTACTCGAAGGAAGGAGGAGAAGAAGGTTTGCTGGAAGGTTCGCTGGCGGTTCCGTTTTCGATCCTTTTGGACATAGAAGGAGCCTTTTTGTGGGTCCCACTGTGCCTCCTGGTTAAATGACCGCTCATTTTTGTTTCTGAACAGAGACAGAGAGATTAGGGTTCTTCCGTTTCTGTTTCTCCTCCACCAGCTACCACCATCAACAACCTCTTTCTCCTCCCTTTTCTTCTTTCTTCTGTTACAGTTTTTTTTTTGTTACATTCTGTTAGAAATATATTAATGCATGGTATTAATTAATGATTATTTCTTTCTTTTTTTTAATTATTATTGTATTTCAGTCAAATTCAGATTCTCAGTTTGTGAGAAATTTTTTTCTTTTTTAGAAAAATAATAATAATAAAGGTGAAGCTAAATTTTGTAACAAAATGAGTAAAGGGCAATGATTTCCATTTTGTTTTGCTTGTAAAATTGGAAATAGTTTGTCTTGTGGTTTGTTTCTGTCCAATTGTCTAGGCATGGACCCCAATTTTGAGAGTGGGTTTGATTTCTTTTTTTAATTGTGAAAAACAAAATGATTTAGTTTATAATTGTATTGTAATACCTTTTTTGTTTTAGTAAAATATCCTATTTAACAATGTCGACAAAATTTGATTTAAATAAATTTTTTGTTACTAGTTCAGAATTCAAAATCTTCAGCAAAATTTTTAGTAAAATATTAGTTTAGAAATTAAGTCAAATAAGTTTTTCTTCCAGCTTAGAAGTCAAGATTTATTTCTCATATAAATTTTTGCTTTTAATTCTGAAGACAAGGTTCTGACTCTGATACTCTTTGAACACTCATCTAAGTGATCTCTTCTGGACTCATCATTACTTCAGATCATAAGTATTTCATTAGAAGATAAGATCAAGAAACTTGCACTAGAAGAAATAGTACAACAGTACAACACCCATCCCACTATGGTGAAAACATATGTACGATCAAAAGAATTGTTGTGCTCTTGTCTCCCACGATCCCATGCCATCGTTATGTCAACTGGCAACGATAGTGACATTTTGTCCTTCCCAACGGTCTACTTTTTGGGCCTATATAAAGGATCATTATTTCATTGAAGAATATAGAAAAGGAAATTGAAGAATTGATTGAGAGTTATTGTGCAAAAATATTCACATAGAAAATATTCATCCGAGAGAAACTCATAACGCAAAGAGTTGTTGCATGCTCACAAAATCTTGAGCGAAAGAAAAATAAAGAGTCCACTGATCCTCACTCTAGGGACGAGGATGATCTAACTCTCCTTTTTAGAATAATTCAACAAATTGTATTGTATAAGTATAAATTTATTGGGTATTAAGAGGAGATGGTCCATGAAATGAATGAAGGTTAAACACACTTGTGAGGGGCGAGCTACATAACGAAACCTTAGCACACCCAGTACTGGCTAAACGCATTTATCCAAACTTGGTGATAAGTTTCCTATTGGGTTCGGTCCGCCCAAGGTAACCCCACCTACCCAATAAACATGGGTGATGGCGTAGGCATGTATTGACAAACTAAAGAGAGTCAGTCAATGGAAGAAACCATTTCCTCAATGATTATAGGAAGTGTTTTACCCTAAGTTTTTTTTATATGCGTCAGTATAGCATGACCATTTCATTTAGTCATGCATCTCATCAATCAAAATCATCCATCGAGGTTGAGAATGAAAAGTCAAGAGTTTGACATTTCATCTAGTCTTGATGGCACCCATTCATTCATCTGATGTGAATGAGTCAAGAGTTTTATCTTAGTCCCAAATCATCTTCATTCATTTATAGAGGTCAAAAGAGAATAAGATGTAAGAGTGGACACTTTTATCTAATCTTGATGTCTCAGGGTTTCATTTCATCCATAATACAAGTACTAGACGGACGGTCATGAGTTTGACTTTCCTTATGATAACTATGTCATTATCCATTCATCTACATAACCAAAAGCCAAAAGGTTGGTTTGTTGGTCATAGCGCAGTATTATATCATTTCATCAGTTCTTAGAGGCCTAAGTAGATGAACAGTCAGAGTTGACCGGCTTCATCTGCTCTTCGTAGAATTAATTGTCATTCATGCATATGAATTAGAAGGAAACATCAAGAGTTTTATCCTTTTCCATCTATTTTTCATATTTTATCAACATTGGAACAAAGACTAAAAGCCAGGAGTTCACTTTTTTACTTTGTTATTTGCACTGTTAAATTCCCAATGACATAGTTTCATATAGATACTCTTAGCTAAAAGAGTTACACATACCTAACAACAGAACACAACAAATGAGAAACACAATAAGCAGAAGCACAAAGAATTGAAGAAGAAAAAGAAAAGAAAAAAAAAGAAAACAGAAACAGAAAACAAAAAGAGAAAGAGTTTCAAAGAGACTTACCTTCATGGAGCCATTACTCTGATAACTTTTGGAAGGTAGTTTTTTTGGCTTCTTTCCTTGAAGCTTAAATTTTTGTTGATGATGATGTTGTTGTTTGCTTGAATGGAAACTGATTGAACTTTCATTGTAGTAATTTTAGGTTTGTGTTGATCTTTATGCTTCGCTTAAATTATCGTTGTCTTTATAGTTTTGGTGTGATTTTAATGTTAAGTGTTTGTTCGTTTAAGGATTTTAGGTTCAATTTTTAGGTTTTTTTGAGAGGTTTAGGGTTAATTTTTTGGTTAATTTGGAATTTTGGATGATAAAAAACAAGAAAAATAGATAAATCAAGACTAGGTTAAACTCAACATTTTCAAAAGAATTAAAACGCTTAGTCCAACGTTAAGTCAATTTTTAAAATAAATTTAATAGAATATAATGCAAACGTTTGGTCAACACCAAATATTTTTCAAATTTTTCAATTAGTTAACTTTTATTGACTTAACATTACTAACTTTTTCAATTAGATTATTAATTAGATTAATCAATATTAGGTTAAAATAAATATTTTCAAAAGAATTAAAATGCTTAATCCAACATTAAGTCAATTTTTAAAATAAATTTAATTGAATGTAATGCAAACGTTTGATCAACACCAAATATTTTTCACCCGATTTTAAATCAAAACGCGTTATATTTTTCTTAATAAATGGATTAGACAAACGAGATGGACATATATCCTCCTTTTTCCTCAATTATCTGGATACAAGTTATATCGCTTGGTCATTTGAATATTCGAGATTCAATTAAAATACAATGATTAAAAGAGTTTAGTTTAATTCCACAAACGGTAAATGAGCGAGATGGACGCATGTCCTACCTTTCTCTCTAGTATCTGAATACAAGTTGTATATCTTGGTCATTTAGATATTCACCTTATGTAGAGGGGTTATGACTAAACTCGTCTCATTATTTTTCTATAACAGATAAACGGACGAGATGGACGTATGTCCTACCTTTTCCTCAGGTGTCTGAATGCAAGTTGTATAGCTTGGTGATTTGACATTTGTATCCTCTAAAAGCAAAGTCAACTCATCAAACTATCTTTTTCTCCCTTAGTATGACTCTAAGAATCTTTTCGTAAACGAGTATGCTTTATCCATTTTGACGTGAACAGACTAATGCTTTAGCCTCTAAGACCAAGCAACAAGCAATGTTCAACTGCTCAATGTGATTTAAGCATCACTCTTTAAAAGCAACCAACAAATTCTTGGTTTTCCACCATGAACTACAACGCTCTAATTTTTCCATTGCACTTGGAATACGTAGGCACAGGATTTTGAAATATCGGCGAGCAAAATAATAAAAAACCTAATTTTTATTTCTTTCTTTTCTTTCCACATAATAATTAGAAAATCGCAAATAAGCATCACGCTAACACGCATTTGCGAACCTAAATAAATGGGTCATGTTGAGTATAACGGATGTGAGAGATGCTAATTGTAATACCCCATACTACTTTTAGGATCATCGACTGACCCCACAAACCAACACGAGTCTTTTCAACAAGATTGTCCTCACTCACACATTTTCCGAGAAATTTCTCAGAAGGTCACCCATCTAAATACTATTCCAAGTCAAGCACACTTAACTATGGAGTTCTTATTTATTAGGCTACCGTCTACGGTAGCCTAATAAATAAGAATTCCATAGTTAAGTGTGCTTGACTTGGAATAGTATTTAGATGAGTGACCTTCTGAGAAATTTCTCAGAAAGCGTGTGAGTGAGGACAATCTTGTTGAAAAGACCCGTGTTGGTTTGTGGGATCAGTCGGTAATTCTGAAAGCATTTAGGGGCATTACAAATGGTATCTGAGTAGACCTCTTCTAGTACGATGTGGTTCAGGGACGAACTATGCGGATGTTGGTGGGCACGTAACACCCGATGCCAACGAGAACAAGGAATGGTTGTTGCTGCACGAGGCATGACAGTGAGACAATTTTGAGGTCGGAGAGGGCGATGAGTGGTCATCGAATTCACATCGGAATGAGAAGGATCTTGAGGCTGAGCAAGTATGAGACTACATGGTTCAAGGAAGGCTTGTAAGGATTGATTGGTACTATCTATACCAACAAGATGCATCTTCTTTTCGGTAGCCTAACAAATAAGAACTCCAAAGTTAAATGTGCTTGACTTGGAGTAGTATTTGGATGAGTTACCTTCTGGGAAGTTTCCCAAAAAAACGTGTGAGTGGGGACATATCATGCTGAAAAGACTCGTGTTAGTTTGTGAGGTCAGTCGGTAATCGTGAAAGCAGTCTATGGTGTTACACTAATACTTTCCCCTTTCATAACTGACTCCCGAATACAATCTGGTTGCGACAACCATTTTCTTTTCTTTCGCGGATTTTATGGATATTTTCTCTTTCCTTTGGAATAAATAAAGTTTGGTGGTGACTCTATTGTATTTTGAGTGTTTCTGACGATTGAGTATTTTTTGCGCCGCGATAGGAAGAACAAGTTTTCCCTTTACCATTTTATTGGTAGTTTAACCAGGACAAAGTTATTCCAATAGCTTTGTAGCTCAAGGCCCGAGAAAGCCTCTATAAATACCTCATTCTTAGAACTAAAAGAGGGTCTCCAATTTTCTCAAAAATATACATACAAAGATTCCCAGCACGTTGTGTGAGCTAGCCCTACGTATCATCCAAATATCTTACACATCTAAAATAACCTTACATGTACAAGGCTACCTTATTATACTTTTTTAGCAAGTACACAAGCTATTAGAATTTGCCTTGATATGTTGTACATAAATGCATTGAAAAATTTCAAATGGATGATAAAAGTACCTTATTAAATGGTTTTTTAAATGAAGAAGTATATGTTAATCAACTTCTTGGTATTAGGGACTTAACTAATCCAAATCATATTTTTAAACTTACAAAGGCTTTGTATTGTCTGAAACAACCTCCTCGAGCTTGGTATGAAAGACTAAGTATATTTCTCATTAAAAATAATTTCTCCAGAGGATAAATTGAAGCAATGTTATTTTAAAAAACACATAAAATGATCATTTACCTATTCATGTATGTGAAAATGACATCATCTTTGGTTCAACAAACAAGCAAATGTGTGAGGACTTTCAAACCTCATAGAAATAAAATTTGAGATGAGTATGATGAGAGAACTTATATTTTTTCTGGATTAAAAAAACAACTTGAGGATGTTTTTTTTATGTTAAGATAACTATATCAAGGATCTTGTGAAAAAAATACAACATGAATGAAACAAAAATTATGGTAACTCATGTGTATCCTTCCTACAGTCTTAACAAAGATGAAAATGGAATCTCAGTGTCGCGGCAGAAAAAATTGAAATTAAGCTATTGATTAACTTAACTTGCAAAAGCAAGATTCTCCACCGAACTTTATTGTTTCCAAAGTAAAGGGAAAATATTGATAAAAATCAACAAAAGAAAAGATTTAGATACAAAGGTTGGTTATACAATAGAAAGGTATTAGTACCCCTCACATCTGTGGTACTCTACATGAACCTCTTGAAAATCTGTGTTTTTAGGCTAAAGGGTTAAAGTTTGCAAAAGATTAATGAGATAAGAAAAGAAATTTATTTTTTATTGTGCTAGGAAAGACGTTGTATCTTGTTCCTACATACCCCTTATGTGCAATAGAGAAACTATAGCATTTGTAGTTCTGCTTAAAAAGAACCACGAAAGTTTGTTTGATTGATTTTTATGGAAAAGGCATTTCGCCGTCTTCGAGTGGAAAGCACCATTTGCCATTCACAAGTATGCGGGAGTTTGTATTTGCATCATCTTGATAAAGAGAGATTTACTTGGATTTAATTCACAAGCATGTCTCACATTCAAATGGAAAATATCAACAACTTTTACCTCAACTCAGGCTAAGGGTTTGCATCACTGCAAGAAATT
The DNA here is from genome assembly GCF_029867415.1 of Vicia villosa. NCBI lineage: Eukaryota > Viridiplantae > Streptophyta > Magnoliopsida > Fabales > Fabaceae > Vicia > Vicia villosa. Next base: position 143,210,262 of record NC_081184.1, on the reverse strand, counting down.
AACTAATATTCTTCCTTTCTGAAAATGTTTTATAAGAAAAGTAAACAAAGGCACAAAAAGAAGTTTGATGAGTTTTATTCTTTTTAGGTTTTTTGAAAGCGTTTGAATATGCTTAAGTGTTTGCATTTATTTAAGAAAAATATTTTCACGATAACTTGACAAAGCCAAGGTTTCTTATGAAAAGGTTTTGAAAAAAGGGAGAAGTTTTGAAAATTAAAGAAGTGGGATGAGATGAAGAGACTATCCTAAAGCATAAAGATAAAGGACAGGAAAATAAAATGTCTCATTGTTAGGTAGCCCAAGAGAAAGCCTTTGTATGTGCAAGTGAACTAACCACAAGATGGAGCAAGCATTTGACATTAGTCAAAATGAGCATTCCTTTCTCTTTGGATTTAGCCACAAAAAGCAACAAGCAAGTAAGAAAAGCATATGATCAGATGAATCCAAGGTCTCATATGAACCAAATATCAAATGAAATTCAAGACCACAAGTGTATCAGATGAACATTAAGATCACAAAGTATAAGATGAAATCCTAAGTTCAAGCCAAGATACAAAATTGTCAGGATTAGGGCCAAGTCTTGTTTTGAAGATTATAGATCCATATGAATTCGCAAGTTCTCAGATACAACAAACTCCAAGCAAGGGAAATTTTATCCTAAGTCCACAAGTTCAAATACTCCTCAAACTATGGATAGTAACATCAACTCCACACAAGATTATTAAGAGTTTTTAGGGTTTTGTCATTTTTAGATGTTTTTGGTCTTTTGACAAGTAAAGATAAAGCAATAAAGACAAAAAGCATAAACATAATGACAAGTAATAAATGACATGAATGTAAATGGCATAATGATAAAGGATATTGAAGTAAAGGTGTCAAAAAGTAAAGTTAGCACAAATATTAGGTCAAGTTAGTAGTAATGATGGAATCAACCAAATCGGAACAATTTAGCCCTATATTAAGCAATCGTAAGAGAGTGGTATTTTTTTTATTATGAAATGTAACTCGTATCTACTTTTCCCAAGTGAGCTTCAGAGGTTTGAGAATGGTGAAATGATGATGATGCTTGCAAGGTGTTTCAAACTTATGTACTTGTTCAAACAACTTCATATGATGTCGTTGAAGGTTTCTGGGTGGTGATTAAAAGTTTAAATAAGCTTGAAATGGAGAATCAACTTCTGGTTTTCTAGAGTATCAGGTTGAGATTTATGCAGAGTTTTAGGGGCTATTCAAGCTTGAAAATGAAGGGGAAATGATTTTCTATTTATAGTAAAGGGAGTGAGCTCATCATACGTGCCAAATGAGATCTCAATCGTGTGAAATGAGTTGAGAATTTTCTAGAACCAAACCGTGTAAGAAATGGCACGAGACGTGTGAGTTTTGGCACAATCCAGGTCATTGTGTAGTGGTGAAAAGCGTTTTGTGGCAAGGAGCAAGTTTGCACGTGGTTTGGGTGGTCCCAAGTTGAATTTCATGTGAATGCAAATTATAGGTCACGGTACAAAACAGAGTTTAGGTCACCATGTTCAAGTTGAGGCCAAATGGAATATACTCGTGCGTTTTTTATTTTATTTTAGCCAAATGTTCCTTTCATGGAGGAGAATCAAATGCAAAAAGAATGGATTCAAAAGAGTACTTGAGCTGAAAATGGAAAGCTGGTAAAGTTGAGGTCGTGCCACTGAAAATGTGATCTGACATTAGGTCAAACATGTCATGAACCTTGTTTTGTGCACAAATGGCCTGAAATCCAATACAAAATTTGAGATGCTTAGAGGCTGAATTGATGTTTCACCTTTGAAGCAAAGTTGTAGAGGACATCAAGAGGGACATTTGGCCTCAAGAAGTGCCCATAAAAGTTGAAAATTGAGAATGTTATGCATTTTGGATCAAATGGTATGCCATACTTGATTTCAGGTGAAACGCACTTGTACTAACTTGAAATTGTTTGATGTTTTCTTGCATTCTAAAGCTCAATGATGATCAAATGAATACCATATGAATGAGGCTTGAATGACCTTTGATTAATCTTGATGATTGCTTAAGAAAATGCATGGAAATAAACCATGAACCAAACTTGAATCATTTGTGAAAATAAACATCAAACTTGAACTTCTCTTGATCAAATGAAGTTGAATGAAGCTTGAGATGAATATGGCCAAAGATTATAGGTCATGCCTTGAAGAAAAGTCCATTTGACCAAGAATTGACCACAACTTTGACTTCAAGGAACCAAAACCCTAATTTGGAAACATTGTTTGATCTTTGGGAATACTTAAACCACAAACCAAGTTACTTTGAGCTTTTGAACATCTTTTTTTTTTGGCTTTATACCACCGGTTTAGTCCGGTTCGGGGGCGAGTTCTGGCATCAAGTGGTTCCATCCCCCTCCCGATTGCAGTTGCGGGGGATCGAACCGTGGTTCTCCCTACCAAGTCCAGCGCCAATCACCACTGGACCAACTAACAATTGGTAGCTTTTGAACATCTTTGATCATGAAATAAGATCCTCTTAAGTGTTGGTCACTCTCTTGTATCTTTGAACATGTTTTTGTATGAATAAAGGTTAACGAAAGTTAGATCATGAAACAATAGCAAATAAAAATGCAAATAAAAAACACAAGGGTGCTTGGTGATCTCCCACAAAAGACAAACCCAAAGGCCAAGGGCATGGAGGAGAACCATGCTTGTGATCTTGTTGAAATGCATATGAATGATAAATGGAATCTTAGAGATAAAAATTGGATCATTACTACAATCAATATATAGCTAGTAGGCCAGACATTGTATTTTGGTTTTTTCTGTGGGTTTGTGTCAGATTTCAGACCTCTCCATAAGGATCACATCTTCGTGTTACTAAATGTATTTTTAGATATCTTGTTGGCATTACTAATCATCATTTGTGGTAACATTTTGATTTTATAGTCTCCTGTGATGTTGACTATGCTAGAGATAAAATCCAAAGAAAAGGTATAAGTAAAACATAAAACATGAAAAATAAAATAGAACACTGAAATAAAAATAGGGGAAAAGCATATAGATTGCAAACATCAATATTAAATCATTCATTCCACAGTACTTCAACATTTGCCACTTAGCTTCAGTCTTAACATTTGGGCAAGATTTTAACTAAATTGATTCAAAACAGAATCATAAATGACTAAACTACTTCACACACTAGCTGTAGATCACAACACTGATAAGCACTGAATGCATCATTGTAATAGCTAAAGCTGAATGCATCATTGTAATAGCTAAAGCTTGAATATTGATCAGTATTTGCGAGCTGGATGCTGGGTTGGTAACAGTCCAAATCGCTTCTTCAAAAGAATTCTCTGCCTTGAAAATTTGTCATCAGGAGAAAACCGGGCTGCAGTTTCAGGAAAATAAAAGAAAAATCACTTATTGGAGTGTGAATTCTAAATAATATTGGACAAAATTTTTCAACATAAAAATGTGAAATTAGATTGGCAATGATCGTTTCACACATGCAGAATCAAGGGAGTGCAAAAACAGACATCATAGTTAATAATATAAAGTATCATATGTAAAACTTTAAGAACGATATAAAGTTACATTGATTTAGTGGTAGAGATGATTAACAACAGAACATTATAATGCATTTGATTCAGCGTAACGTGATTTCCGATAAAACATTGTAGTGCTATTTATTCAATTTAACAATGTTTCACAATTTCCTTGCAAGAGATTAACGCAAAAAAAAACAAGGTCCAGTTTATGAAATTATAGAAGTGTAAAGACAAGTTAAACCAGACAGGTGCATAAGAATTGAGATGCAATGCAACTAATTACAAAGAGAAATGCATAAACTAATTTCAATTAAGTGGTCATTATTGCAAGATGCCATTGTTGTTGTTGATGGCAGATGGCGGTGAGCCAAAATCCCGCCATACCGGCAGCTTTGTGGCTACGTTATATCATATTATGGCAGAAAAACCACAAAAATGGTCAATATTAACCATTACGGCGAGCTCAAAACCGCCATGAGTATCCTCCATAGCGGCCATGGCACCACTATATAATAACACCACAAGATACTTTTCATAAACACTTCTTAAGAAAATTTTCTAAGCTGGCTCTCGGTGTACTGTGTTAAACAGTTCATTGTGCTCCTCCTTATAATTTTACAAGAACAAACAAAAGTTTATTAAAGCAGAAAGTGGTCTTAAAATCCAAGTCACAAAAAAATATTTGACTCTTATATATTGAGTAGTGAAGTGGATCTGTCTGGTGCTGCAAAAACAGCTGCGCCAAAACTGTATCAAAGGTACATCAATCCCAATATTCGTCATTTTTATGATAAAGAACAAATTCATGATACCAGTATTGCAACGACCACAATCACTGTAACAACCGGTACACGGAATCACGAAAGCCTCTAATTACAGAACAATACTGAATTAAAAAATAAAGAACCAATAGGAGGAAAAGCACTTCATAATCACTTATTTACTCACATGTATAACAGCAACCGATAGGCATCATAATCATACGAAATAAAAGCAATAAATCTAAACTGAGTTTAACAAATTACCAGGATGAGCAGATTGAGTAGCTAACCCAACCGGTGACTCTTTCTGCAAACGAGAATCAAATAAAATAAAGTGTCACTTTTTCTGAAACAAACAATAAATATATGATGATAAAAACATTATAGAGTTTGATTGAAGATTCAACTGGATAAAATTTACCTTTGTAGTGTAGACTTTGTCACCGTTATCGTTGATGTAAAACTGAAGATACATGATTCACTGAAAACTGAAAACTTGTTACTGCAGAAAAAGTTAAATAAGAAATTAGCAAAGAGTGTGGCGAAGAAAGAAGATCTAGAAACAGAGTTCGGGACAACGAAATTATTATCGTGAGAAACGAACCTTGTTGAAAAACAGAAGAAAGAAACCCTAAGATGGAGGAGGCGTGGAAAAGAAGGGTTTAGGGTTTTGGTTTTGTGATCTTTGAATTTCAATGTTTAGATGGGTTTGTGGGCTTTGTTTTATGTAATGGGCCTTCCGTGGGTATATTTCAGGCCCACCGGTTTCTTGAAACTTTCTTACCCACCCTCTTTTTAAGCATTTAACTTGTCATCCCCTGAGTTATATTTGACACCCTTCTTTTCTGGTGTTTTATCGTAAAAACTCTTATGAAAATACCAAAATTTTCGAAAATCACATATGTATACCAAAAATTTCAAAAAAAAAAAACAAAAATTTCAAAAATTTACTCAAATTTACCGTAAGAATTTGTTTGTTATCGAAATTTTAAAACTTTCGGAACCAAAAATTTCAAAAAATTACTGAGATTTACCGTAAGAGTTTGTTGTTACAAAAATTTTAAATTTTCCGGTACAGTAAATTTAAAATTTCTGTGTTAATATACCACAATTTTCGAAATTTCTGATATTTACCAAAACTTTCTTGAAATTTACGGTATTATATCAGTAAGTTGTTTTCTAGTTTTTTCTTGAATAACTGAATCGGTAAAAAAGCTATGTGACTTAATATATACATATAATAATTGTCATACATATAAGAATACAAAACAAACTATGATGACTTCCTAACTTCGTCTTTCCAGTGACTAAAGCGACCCACATATGCTAATTCTCATGCTTTTGCATCATCAGTATAATTTTGTCTCCAACTGTCAGTGAAGGGAAGCAATGGACAATCAGGTTTCAACTTTACCTAAACACAATGACTATTGTTGACAAAACCAATAACAATCATTTTATGTATGCTCATATACATAGGTGGAACTAAGGCGAGAGGAGAAAATGTTATGCTAAGACTCATGAAAAGCGAAACAAATACGACACTATATCTATAAGCAATATGGTAACCTATATTAAGAATCGTCATCCATTTTATCCAAGTGGTCTACTCGTAATGAATTCCTAACTATAGAGACAGTATCATAAAACAACTTGAAAAACAATTGAGAGTGTTACGAACTTGAACATCTAAATGCGTCTGAATCAAATGTCATGACTCTTCGCCTTATCCAAGTAAATATGTAATACAACGGAAACCACAATTCCATTGTCACCAACATCAGTAATGTCATTTATGTATGGTTGTATAAAAGTAAGGAACTGTGACAAGGGTTTATCTATTAAGCTAGAGCTATGCACAATTAAATATAAATCAAAATTCCCTAATTACTTTTAAGCTTGATTGGGTTTGGGGATTATAATTTTGTCATTTGTGTGTTTTGACGAAGACTGTATAGATCATTTCATTCTCATATACTATCCATATATAGTTTTTTTTTTTGCTGAAATTCATAATTTTATCTTGGGTTAAATATATTAAGCCCCCCTGCCATTATAGCGTGTTTTGATTTGGGCCCCCTGAAGTTTTTTTTTTACTAAAAGCCCCTTATAAAACATAAATCCTGGATTTACCACACCCTTTTATCCTATTTGTTGACTGGACTTTGACTAAATTGATGATGTGGCAAAAGGGTACTTGATCACTGTAAAATTAATAAATAAAAAATCCATGAAATTCATTCGTGGCGTTTTTTTGTCTCTCTCAGCCACATTTTCATCTTCCTTTCCAAATCATAACCTCCTCACCGCACCTCCATTCCGCCCCTATTTAGTTTTTGCAGCCATCTCCTTTGCACTCTGTTCATTTCCACCATTCAAAGTAATTTCAATTCCTTTCTTTTTCTTCATTTTTACTGAATTTTTATTTCTCTGGTTTTTCTTTTTCATTGTTATAAAAGTTTCATATTCCAATAGATTTCATAAACTCTATTTTCACATAGTTATCAAACTTAGATTCAAGCCAAAGTTTTACGGAAGATGGCACTAACTATTTTAATTTGATCACGAAATAGTGTACCATGGATTTCCTAGGATTTGTTTCTAATTTTTTTGTAATGGATACTCTTCAGAGGCAGCAAAAGATTGAAGGTTAAGAAAAAACGGTTTACGGAAGATCACCTATTTCTTATAATGGGATGGAGACCATTCTCTTACAGTAGTCTTTTTTCATCTTTTAATAGGATTGCAAAACCACATTGGTTTCCACTCTCACAAAGGTTAAGATTATTATTATCACTTCTGTTCTGTAATGAATGCCTGTTTGGAGAATTTTTTGTTCAAATGTTGCTTTTTGATAATTTAACATGACGTTGAAATGCTTCATTTTTGTTGCTCTTTCAAGTTAATAGCATTTTATGTTTCAGGTCCAGTTGTACCGCAAAATTGTTGTAAGAGTGTCTCTCTGCTGAATTTTCAAGGTTAACTTTTAGTTGAAATTTTTTAACTAAAACTGATTGTAGTAGTGTAATTATTGAAATCACTCGTTTGTTAAATATATTACTGAATTTGAGAGAATAAAGTTCCTGATCTAATACAATACAAAACCCTGCTATATATTTAATTTTTGTAATGAACTCAAATGCATCCACATATTGATGTGTTATTTAGCCTGAGTTCCTCTGAGCTAATGGGTTTGACTTGCAACATTGAGATCGTATGCTTGTGGTGCAAGGAAGCCCTATGATCTCTTTGGTGGCAGAAGACCAAGGGATGAAGACTTCAAGAAAACCTGGGCAAAGGAGATGGATGAAGATACCACTCTATGGACATGAAGCGAGGATGAAAGTGATGAAGACAAGGACTCAAATAGTCGTCTTCGTAAAGATATTAGAAAAGCGAGACAGGAAGCTAAGAAACATGCAGACCTCGTTGATGCAGATGACAGTGACGAGTTAAAAAGTGTTTGGTCGGGTAGCGACGAGGAAAAGGCACTATGGACTAGAGATGAAATGGACAATGATGATGATGATGTTCCTACGGAAGCTTACCCAAATGAACGAAGTGATAAGCATACACTGTAGTTATTGTTGTTGTTACGGTACTATATCATATTAACTAGATAATCCAAACAGGCCCAATTTTGTTTCTTAATGAAAATTTGAATCCCATACCCTTTTGCCACATCATCAATTAAGTCAAAGTCCAGTCAGCAAATAAGGTGAAAGGGTGTGGTAAATCCAGGATTTATGTTTTATAAGGGGCTTTTAGTAAAAAAAGAAAAACTTCAGGGGGGCCAAATCAAAACACGCTATAATGGAAGGGGGACTTAATATATTTAACCCTTTTATCTTTTAGGATTTTCTTGGCTTGGTGGACAAATTTTATTGTCTCTCGGGAAGATATGATATTGAGCTGACTGTTGGTGATGTTGTCATGGTATCATGCACTACTAAATTTTGTTAGTTTCCCCTCTATTTGTAATAGGAAAGGTAATCTGAACAATTACTATTTATGATTTCAGGAGAACTCATTCTTGCGGCCACTTGGTCATTTAGAACTAGATATTCCATAAGCACCTCAGAAAGCAGCGCATCTTCCCCTACTACCCGTCAATCCTTACTTAAGACATGGGCCAATAACATATATAACTCACTTGTTTAAGGCTCCTGAAAAAACGACCACCATAGAATCTCTCATACTTTTTTAATTGAGACCCTTTCGCCATTCATTGGATTTTTGGTTGGGGTAAGTGTAACACCCCATATTTCCTATTTATTAATTATTTGGAATTTAAAATTAATTATTGGAGTTAATTAATTAGTCAGATTAATTAGGAAAATTGTGAAAGATATAAGTGGGATTGATGTTGCGTTTAGTAAAGAGGGGGTGCTACGTGTGAGGCCCTACTGAAGTTATTTTCTATTTTTATTTCATAATAATAATAAAGGAAATTGGGAAATAGAGGAACAAAAGAGTCAGAAGAGGAGGTTTGCAAAACACGTACAAAGCAGAGAAGAAGAAGAAGAAGAAGAAGAAGAAGAAGAAGAGGGCTGTCAAGAAACTTTGAATCAAGGTAAGTGAGGACTCTTGCTATTAGTATCCCTTATGTGTTTTATAGGTGATAGGATTGATTAAGATATTGTTTGCTTCAATTGGATATGCAAGGGTTTAGGATTGTTAGGTTTGGGAGTTTATGGTTAGGATAATTGAAAGTATGATTTTATTTGGTATTGAGGTTGAATGATGATTGAAATTATGATAATACGTGCCTAATTGATGTTTAGACTGAGTTTTGGACAAGGGATGTTGGTTTTTGCTACTCTGTCACATAGGTGAATTTCTACATAATCGCATGTCTGCTAAGCGGCCTCTGGCTCGCTAAGCGGATGTTGTTCGTTTTTCAAAAATTAATTAAGCCCGCTAAATGGACCTAGCCCGCTGAGCGGATATCCCAACGTAGTTCACTACTGTCTTTGACCGCTTGAAGCAGGGTTATTGGAAAATTGATTCCATTAGCGCGCTGGAGGGTCGCTAAGCGGACCCTGCGGTACAGAAAGATTTTGAACTTTGAAATAACGTATCTTTTAATTTGTGTATCTTTTTTTAGTGCTTTTTTGGGCGTTGCAAAGCTAAATAAATGTTTTCTATGATGATTTGGTGAGATGGGCAGTGGCCCGACTTTATTTTTTTAGAACCCGATTTAATTGCTTTGGTAAAATGAAATATTGTGCATATATATATATATATATATATATATATATATATATATATATATATATATATATATATATATATATATATATATATGATTTGTAAGTATGACAATGTATTGGTGTAGTGATGGATGAATTGTGGTTATTGTTATGTTTATTGCGTCAAATGTGTAAATGATTGAATGATTGCGGAAGCATGTGCATACTTGTTGGTGATGATGATGGTGAGTTATGGTGAAGCGATGTATTTCATCGGATCGGTGATGTGTAAGTATGTCATATATGTGCATTCATTCATAAATCATTTTGGTGATGGATCCCGGTGATGTTTGGATCAATGGTAGGCATAATTTCCATTGTGTAGAATTTGTGTCAGTAGGGCTGTATCCCTGTGATGTTTATATCGATCGGGTGGATTAATTCCACAGCTTATTGGTACCACATGCATAGTGTCAATTGGTTCATATGAATTTTTGTCATAACATGATTGAATGGATTTTAGTGTTATGTTGGGTGATGTATTTGTTGTGGTTGATGAATGACAATTGAAAATCTAAATATATTGCAAATTGGGTGAATGATATATTATGATATTTTGTTGCTTAGGAATGCATAATATTTATTAATTGTGAATGAGACTCACCCTTACATGTTGATAATTTTCAGATTGAGGAGTAGCGGCTTATTGCTTAGTGAGGATAGCTCGTAGAGTCTATCCATTTATTTTGGGTTGTGTCGGTCATGCTCTGGTCTTGTAACACTGAGAATGATAGTTTTAGAGTTTAATAATTATACTCTATTTGATTGGTTTTTGGATTATGTCTCATTGGTTTGTTTGGTGATGTTACACTATTCCGCTGTGATAAACATGAGATTATTATTTGATGAATCGTTCCTAATAAAGCATGACAGATGAATTATATTTGATTTTATTTTTTTCTCAATTGTGGCACCCTTGTTTTTATGTTTTACTCTGATTATTTTATTAACTGCCGCGGGATTTAGAAGGGTGTTACAGTAAGTCCTGCAATAGTCCTCTTTAGAAAGTGGCACATGTATACATTGATGCGATCATTATAATAGGAAATGGATGTAATGGAAAAAATGAAAAATAAAAAGTGAAAAAATAAAGTCCAGGGGAAGTTATATAGAAATGATAAATTATTTGCATCGTATGCGTTAACATATAGTTATACTTTGCTTATATATAGGAAGATAAGATTGTTGTATAATTTGGCCACCTGCATAATCCAATCCTCTCTTCTCGTAATAACAATGATTAAACCTACAAAATAATAAAAGTTAAATAAACCTGAGGCGTGTAAGAACACTGTCCTTAAGGATTTATCTGCCTCATAAGCACAAATCCCCCAGGATTCAACAGGTTCTTCCCAGATTCTCATTATCAATCTGAGGTATCAGAACAACAAGAAATATATTGACCAGAAGATGAAACCAGGAAAGAACACAAAGAAATAAAGGATAGAAGGAAAAAGAGAGTTGGTCATGTTCTCTCTTCTGATATAAAAATAAGGGAGTTGTTATATATGGGGGGAGAGAGAGAGAGAGAGAGAGAGAGAGAGAGAGAGAGATAAATGAGTCAAGGATTGACTAAGTCAATTCAATCGGTTACACGTCATAAATAAAATGAATAATAATTAAAAAACTATTTTCTCATATTTATCAAAATTATTTAAACTTTTGAAATATAATCACAATTTGCAACAGATAAGACAAGGGAGGCATAATTTTCTTGGCACTTTCCTTATGTGTTATTATACTATTGTAGTTACATGAATAAACTCATGGTTTAGTTATCTTGTTTCTTCTTATTTGGACTAAATTTTTGTATGTTAATTCACTTTTGCGATTATCTTTTACATCACTCACAACTATTGTGCCTAGAGGTGAACTTCAAGAACTTTCCTTCTTCAGCACCACCTGACATATATGCCACCTTATTCTAATTTGGCGTTGCCGCAATTTTATTGCTTCATGTACTTTTCGGGTTGAAGGTATGTCCATTCAACGTTCCTATTGAACCAGTTTCTTTTGTTGTTTGTGATAGCTGTTAGTCCATATAAATTAGTGGTGATGATTATAAACAATACTATAATATGCCTGACTAGTAGAGTTGGTGTGAATGATGAATGATCCCTTGTTGGTTTTTCAGTTGTTGGTGCAAGAAGTTCAATTTCTATCTCTTATGGCTGAAAAGTATTGATGTTTTTCTATATGAAGTGCTTCTCTCTGACATATTTGTTTTTGTGCAGCTGGACTTGTTAACTACACTCAAAGCACTAGGGTTTTTGGGAGCTTCTCTGATGTTTATGGGATACAAAATTATTTTCCACCTCGCTTCAACATCAACTAAGCTGAAGTTTGCAAGAGTAAAAGGAAGATTGTCTAACGTCTATTAATGAAGATATGGAATGGTTATCTGAGGTTTTCCTTGAAAGAATGACATTAATAAAATTTTGTAGGACCTTTGTTGTAGTCTGTTACAGTTTAAAGAACAAAATCATATTAAAAAGATAAATTTTTTGTCTTGATCTTAATGAAAGCCATAACGTGCAAGTATTCATGCTTTCATAGTCAATACCATGTATTCTACCGAGACGCATATCATTTACTATATGAAAGCCATAACATGCAAGTACTCATGATTTCCTAGTCAGCATGAAATATTTTTGCTAGTTGTGTTTTGAGGATTATCATTTACTATATGCAAGTTTCATTGTGCAAGTACTACTATAACTGGGGCGAACTTTTTTTTACATTCAGTTTATAACAATTTTTTATAAAAAAAATCTAATAAATATTACTCCCTCGGTCACAAAATAAGTGTCATACTTCCTTGCGCATTTTTTACAAGTAAAAGCCTTTTAAAATTTGTTGACTTAAATATAAGTAAATCAACAAATCTAGACACATTTAATGTATTTGGTGTAAGACATGTGATGTTGAGCGATTAAGAATCAAAATGAGATAAGTATGTTGCGTTGGATGAGTGAAAAGACTAGACGAGATAAGATTAAAAATGACAATATTAAAAAGTGTTGTGGTATCACCTATTGTACACACCAAAATATTTAGGCCGACATTGGAGCTCGGATGCTGAGATAAGTGGTTGTGGCAAGGAACCCGAGTTGTAATATACGACCGAGTAGGTCAGAGCATCTTCCCAATTCGGAGCACTAACCAAGTCGGAAGGAGCGTCCAATCATCGCCTCGGTGACCAACTATCCATAGTCGGCTGCGAAGGTTACGGATGCAAAGGAACGCCTGGACTGTTACACAGTGTTATGCCTCTTAAAGGAGCACGACAGAAGTTACGATAGTAGCCATTATTAAGGGGTCTTCAAATGTGTTTTTACAGGAACACAATTTTGTTATACGAAGAATAGATCATATGAAGATGAGTCAAATCACTATACATAAAAAGACTTCAAAAAAAAATTATAAAAAAAATTATTAAAACAATATCGAAATTAACGAATAAGATAGATATTGAATATAACATTACTAGAAATTTGATCTATGTAGCTAATTTCACTAATTAAAATAAATCTTGATTGTTGGTGCTATTGATATATTTTTTTGAAAGGTTCTAAAATAACTTATATAGTGAGGTGCATGGAATATGTCCATTAAATACTAAAAGCAAATCTCTAAAATATCATTACAACAAAATTAAGAAATCATTTCAATACTTAAACTTCTTACCAAAACTTAGTAACCATGGTCCTTTTATCTAAAAAAAGAAAAAAATTAAATCAAACCCAATTCAAGAACACATCCAAAATACTAATCCATTTCATTTGGTTGAAGAAGACAAAGCACCAACATAAATAAAGAAAAAGGAATAAAAAACATTTGATTACAATATACGTGTAACAAAAATCCAGAAGCAATGGGCGGGAATAACGCACACTCCATTTGAAAAACACAGAAAGAAACAAGAAAAACAACAACCACGGTCTCTCTCAACGTTAATTATCACCACCAAATCTCTGCAAAGTAAAAACAAATAGATTAATATTATTATTAACATCGCACTTTTTAGTTGTCTTTTTTAATTTTTTCCGCACATGGTCCTACGCATGCTATCCTCATCTCTCTCTTCTTTCTCACACACCCATTATTTCTTTTTCTTTTTTTTTTAATTATTATTATTTATTATTGTTATGAATTATGAATTAATATAAATTATGAATGTTCAGATGATGTTTCTTTGAACTCTGAAAAATTCCTCTGACATAACATTCTCCGATCTTCGTTTTTGTTCTCTGCAACTGCAATGCATTTTTCTTACACCGGAAAAAGTAAGGTACTATTTTATCATATTCTAACTCCTGTCACTTTCAATTGAACAAGAACAAGGTTACTCTCTCTCTATGATTTCACTTCATTTTTTAATTTTTTAATTTTTTTTTTTTTGGAAATTTTTTACTGAATTTGTTAGTATTGATATGGTTATGGTAGGTGTTAAGTTGTTGCAATTTTGTGTGTAAAGTAAAAGCAATTGAAGATTTTGATTTTGGTTTTTCAATTTTGATTTTGACGTATGGTGATATTAATAACAATAAAGAGTGACGGTGATCTTTATTCAAGGCACTATCCTTATTTGGGAAGCTTCACTACTTGTGTCAAATGGAGGTAGATGGATATGAAAATTGGTTGAATTGAATTGAATTGGATTCTAAGCAAAGTTCATAACTAACACCACCTTCTGATTATTTTAATTTATATTTGATTGATTTCTGTTTTTCTCTTGTTGTTGTTCTTCTTTGTTTTGGTTTTGGCGATTGAGATTTGGTACTTGATTTGATTGAAGTAGTTATGAGTTTCTGTCTTGATTTGATGATTTTGTAGGTGGAATCATTTTGAGGAAGTGAGGTAGGTGGTGGTGGTGGTGGTGGTTTTTGGTTGTGTTGCAGATGGACCGGAGGAGTTGGTTGTGGCGGAGAAAGTCCTCTGAGAAAAGTCCAGGCGAAACGGAGAGTTCAGGATCAGTATCATCCCTCTCAGAAAGATTTTCTGATGAACAGGTGATATATCGTTTTCCTCATTTTTGATTGCTATGTTAGATTGTTTGTAAGGTGGTTTGTAATTGTCTAGGAAACATGAAAACAATAGTCATTGCTCGGTGTACTAGTTTTTCAGTCTTGTTTCTTTTCTGAGCATTTTCAGGGTTTTTCTGTAATGTATTTGCCACATCTATGGGATGAATCTGAATTTTTTTTTTTTTTTTTTCCGTTTTGTAATTGTGAAGGTATATCCGAGCCAAGCTACTCTATCACCAGAGGTGACATCGAAGGCTGCGCCAAATGAAGAAGTTAGTACACCGAAGAAATATAAAGAAGGCATTATTGACGTGAAGACTCTTACAAACGAATTAGCCGCAGCTCTGCTAGAGATTGGTGCCAAAGAAGATTTGGTAAAGCAGCATTCTAAAGTTGCTGAAGAAGCCGTTGAAGGTATCTATCCTTTGCACCTGTAATTACTTGTGTTGTTTAACAGTTCTTCTAGTACTGAATTTGTTGCAGCTTTTGAAGCATGACTATTGAAAACTGAAGCTAAACTTATCCGCACAATCGTCGTGATCCTTTGGTTATGCAGTATTAGGATAGTCTAGTAAAACGTGCATCTTTTTGCTTGTCTAAGGTTCATTTTTCTTACCCAGGGAAACCATGACTCTTATGATATGTTCTTTTCATTTTATTTAGGTTGGGAGAAGGCTGAAAATGAAGTGTCGTCTTTAAAGCAACAACTTGATGCTGTGAGGCATAAGAACTCGGGTCTTGAAGACCGGGTTAGTCACCTTGATGGGGCACTCAAAGAATGTATGAGGCAGCTTCGCCAAGCTAGAGAAGTGCAAGAGCAAAAGATCCATGAAGCTGTTGCGAATAACTCTCATGAGTTGGACTCCAGAAGATTCGAACTTGAGAGGAAAGTTGCTGAACTTGAGACTCAACTTCAAACATCAAAAGCAGATGCTGCTGCATCTGTTCGTTCTGATCTTCACAGGAGACTCGAGGCTATGGAGAAGGAGAATTTGAGTCTTCAGCTTGAGCTACAATCTCGACTTGAGGAACTGGAGTTCAGGATTGCAGAGAGAGATTTGAGTACCCAAGCTGCTGAAACAGCTAGTAAGCAGCATTTGGAGAGCATCAAGAAGGTTGCTAAGCTTGAAGCTGAGTGCCGTAGACTGAGAGCCATGACTCGTAAAACATTTAACGTGAATGATACCAGGTCTTGGACTGCATCTTCGGTTTATATCGAGTCCTTCACAGATAGCGTGTCAGATGGCGGAGAGATGAATGAATATGAACCGAGCTGTTCTGACTCGTGTTCATCTGCTTTGATTAATGAACTTGATCAAATCAAGAATAAAAAGACTAATGGAAAAAATCATAACGCGACTTCAACTGGGATCAATCTCATGGATGATTTTCTCGAGATGGAAAGGCTTGCTGCCTTGCCTGATACAGAAAGTGTAAGCCGTTATGCTAAGGAAGGACTAGGATCAGATCAATCTATTGTTGGTCAGGGTGCAATAGAAGCCGAAATGGAAGCTATGACACAAAAGAACGCTGAATTGGAAAAGAAGCTAGAGAAAATGGAGGCAGATAAACTTGAGGTAGAGATGAGTTTAGCCGAGTGCCAAATGCAGCTTGAGACATCAGAGAGTCGGATAAGAGCAGCAGAGTTGAAGGTAGAAGAGCTTCAAACTCAATTAGCTCTAGCCAACAAGTCTAATCAAGAAGCATATGAGGAACTCAAAGAAACCAAAACAAAGAAGGAGATAGTTGAGTCAAAACTCAAACTTGCTCAAACTGAGGTAGAAGAACTGACTTCAAAAGTCCATTCGTTGGAGGAAGAGATTCAGAAGGAGCGAGCTTTGTCTGCTGATAATTCGATCAAGAGCAAGAAATTGGAGGACGAGCTTTCGAGAATTAAGCATGAAGCTCAAGTTCATCTAGACGCCAAGAATTTGCACAAGGAAAATGTTAATCGCAATCTGAAGTCAAAACAGGTAAGTTCCCCAATTACATTCACTACATTGATTAATCATATTGCGTTATTCAAGTTATTTTTCCATATTAAAAACATATCATCTACTATTTTCAGGATAAAGAACTTGCATTGGCCACTAGCAAGTTTCTTGAGTGTCAAAAAACCATTGCATCTCTTGGGAAGCAGCTAAACTCGCTTGCAACCTTGGAAGATTTTCTACTTGATACAGACAACAGTGAAGTTATTACACTAGGTCCTCAAAATGGAGTTGAACAATTGAAACCAAATCACACTGATTTGAGTTTATCTAAAAGAGATTCATCAAATCCATCAATTAGTCATGAGAAAAGCCGTAACGGTTTCAGTAAGTTCACACCAAGAAGCAAAAGTGTGAGCAAGATTCGTTGAAAACTGTGTGAAAAGAAGGTGGAGAAAAGATGATAAGGCTGAGTTGTAAATTTTGGTTTTGTTCATTCTTATCAGAGCTTTGGATTTAAAGTGTATGAATTGGATCCAAAGTTATGTATCTTCATAAATAGCAATGTTTGAAGTTTGAGGAATATTGAAAAGGTTACAAAGCAAAAATATAACATAAAAAGTCCAAAATTTAAAACGTGTTATCTACCGTTTGGTAGTGGCTCTTGCAATATATAATTGCAATAATTTAACAACTAGTAGTAGGTAGGTAGGTATCAATTATCACCCTAGATTCGAGGGGAAATTATTTGTACTCATACAAAGATGTTCTGTTTTGAACTAAAAACAGAAAGAAAAAAAGGAGTTTTGGGGTGAGAGAGGCTCGAACTCTCGACCTCAGGATAACTCTTAGCTATGAGACCTACGCGCTAGCCAACTGCGCCACCACCCCATTGATATTCATTTTTCAACCCAATGATATTTACCCATTACACAAACATTTGAAGTATTATAAAGAAAAAAGAGGTTTGTGTTTGTGTGTTTGAATTGAAGCCTTGTTAGTTGTTATGGCCCCAGGCCAGGCTGAACATCTAAAAAGTCTCACAAGTCTCCATGTGTGCGTGATTCTTGGAGTAACATGTGTAACGTGGCCAATATATGTTCATAATAACCTACACAATTGCTAATGATGTAAGCATGTAACATAATTTGGTTTCTTTATAAATATAGTTTTTTTTCATTTTAAATAAAATAAAATTTTTATTAAAATTAATCTTATAATATTTACTTAACTTTTTATTACAGTACACAAAAAATTAAAATTCTACATTTAAAAAATAATTTTAAATATAAATAAATATTACAAAATTATAAACAAAGAGTTATATACTTGGAAGAAACTAAAACCAAATCAGATAAATATTCAATGATCATTTTTTGGGTTATTTGTTTTAAATTTAAATAAATTTATTTTTAAAAATGATTTTTGTAATAAATATTTTTTAAAAATAAAAAATTATTTTTTTAATAAAATAAAAAATTAATTTTGACATTCTATAACATAAATTTTATTGAAGATGAAAACATATTCAAAATCATAATTTTAAAAAATATGTATTTCAAAAGTAATTTTATGAAAACACTATTTAAAATAGTTTTAAGTTTAAGTAATTTTTTAAAAAGCACTATTTAAACTAATTTCTCATTCAAAATTTTTATTAAAAAATTATAAATTTTTATTTAAAACAAAAATATGTAAAAATTATTTAAAAAAAAAACGAAAATAAACTGGCCTTAGTCACTTGTGGAAAGTAAAAACTAGTATGTTTTAAAATCAGAAACTCAAGCCAAAGTGATACTCATAGTCATAAGTCATAATGCTAATAGCTCCTCCTACCCCACACTCGTGTGTGATGAGCTGCCCTTGTCACAAAAAAACGGGTTGCACGTATGAATGATCTCGTGTTGGAAAGAGGGAGCCATCTATTTCTAGAAACTCTACAGCAACAATGAACAGTCATATTGAAGATTTTAAGTAAGAGTGAGGAAATGTTACATTCAAAATTAATTTACAATTTAATTGGTGAATGTAAATATATTTGATGTGTGTTATTTTCAAAATTTAAAGATTAAAAAATGAAAAAATTGAGTGAGATACATAAATTCGAAAAGAACAAATAACTTGGTAAATAATATACATCAATTTTAAAGTTAAAAAACTATTAAGTCTTTTGAATGCAAAAACTACACATTTAAAAGATAACAGAGTGAAGACACAAGAAGGTAACAAGAATGAAATGTCAAGATAGAATTAACTTTTAAAACAATCAAATTAATTTTTATTTAGACAAAATTATATCTCAAATATGCAACTTATGTCTCCTATAAATAAAAGACTCGGATCAAGATTAAAATTAAGATTAAGAAATTCACTTTTTCTACCATACTTGTCCAAAAGATAAAATATTTACCATTCTAAGATTTAAAATATCTACCTGTGCATGTCGGCAGTCAGTGATGATGAACAAGTTATGCATAATAGAGTACGCATATTGAGGTCATACCTCTTGTGTTAATTTGGCACGTCCACATTTATGGGAAAAAGTCTATTACGTTGATGAGGTTTATCTCGAATACTTCACTGACTTGAAGCAGACTCATGAGTACAATTGAGATCCCACTTGTTTTGTATACATGTACTCCAAGTTAGATGAAGGTTGTCTTTGGAAAACCAAACAGACGACAGCTAGATGCACCATGTTGACAACAATATATATGCATCCTTTACTGTTTGTGTACCATTTTCATAACACTTATGCTATGTCATTACTAATAATTCATATGTACCATTTTCAGACATGGATTCTCTAGCACTTCCCACGCATCTCTTGCTGGTTATATGTTGATCATTACATTGAGGATATGTCACATGCTTGTGCATTTGTCTCGATCTGAGGGAAAAAGTCGACCGAGCCCTTTAGAGTGTATCTTGAACGCACAACAACATATGATATACGCTTTCGGTTGTACGACATTCATTGTCAGATGCATCCCTTGGATGTTATAGCGTTATACTATGGATGGTTAGCTTGTGGGTCACGTATGATGTATCCACATCTTCCTGAGAGAGTCATGCGCTAGTTCAAGTATATGCAGGTTGTTCTAAAAGGCCTCTTTGTATCCGCTCCTCCTACTATGATCCGTAGAGATGTGAATGCCACTTATGATGATTTCCTTAATCATCTGGTACTGACTAAAACACGAGGTTTCATAGATCTTAGTGGACGGAGTTGTGCATTTGGCTGCGTCAAGTGGTATTTCATAGTGTCACATCCTTACATGACACCATATGTTGAGGGAAAGTTATGTATGCCAACTCATCTGGAGATATTAGAGGTGAAGCAGGTCAGGACAGATCATGTTGTTAATGTGTTACCTGCATGTCGTCGTATTATGGGTCTTGCCTGAACGAGCATAGACATAAGATACTTTCAGGAAGACACTTATGGGAGAGCCACTGTAGATGTCATTTTTACTGAGACACAGACGACATTAAAGTATAGGAGGCAACGAAGAAACAAGGGGTGTGACATACACAGTAGTATAATATTTGTATTAAGGATTATGAATAGTATTATCCTTTATTAATTTGTTATTTTTATTGCTATTTTGACTATATATGGCAATTTCATTTTTTTTTTTTACAATTTCATATTATTTTGATGGCTATTTTTCGGCAATTTCATATTATTAGATCAATGTTTGGTTTAATTGAAAAAAAAATTATTATAATAGTATAATTATAATAATTAGTCTATTACATTGTTGTATTTCTAAAAAAAAAATTCAAAATTTACTAACAAATGTGATTACAAAAGTACATATTCGTATTTTATTATAGAGATATATTTTCAAACTAAACTATGATAAAATGGGAGTGTGACTCAATTAGAATTAATATGCATAAGAGATTATTCTGAAAATATATATCTGAACTAAATCATAACAAAAATGAAGGTGTTGTTAATTACATATTGATTTAGTATAAATAAATGCGTCAGAAAATGTACTTCCGAATTTAAAGGGGCATTTCTCGAATTTCCATAGAGTACTTGTGATGGGAGAAATAATCCCCATCCCCATCAAAATTTAGTATATGAAACCTTTTTTCTTTTCTTTCCATATGACCATTTTTAAAAATAAAATTTAGCATATGACCATTTTTAAAAATAAAATTTAGGGGTTAATCAATAGACCCAATATGCCTCTGAAATTCAATATTTAAAAATATCCTTTCAATATGTCTGTTTCTCAAAGTTTTTCTAAACAAGTTTCACATGCTTTTACTAATATTTAATATTTTTCAAAGATATGCCTACGACTACGATTTTTTTCTATAAGTAATATTCGAAAGTCAACTTCCATAAAAGCTCCTTTATATAAGATGTGTTTAGAAATTAACTTTCAAAAATCTAAATTTCATGAAAAAAATTCGCAGGTAAGATTTAGGAAATTGTTGTAATTTTCTTAAATATTATATTATCTTTAGAGCAAACTAGTAACAAACCCGTGCATACGCACGGGTTCTGGTCTGATACGCGCATTTATTTACATAATATATTTATTTTAAATAGAATATTTAAAATGAAAAAATATTTAGATTAATAATAAATTTTTCGTATATCAAAATATTTAGATCAATAAATTTTTTTTTCCTCTTATATCATTCTTGGATCATAAATATTTGACTCATAAATATCATCTTTCTTATATATAAATACGTAGACAAGAATATATTTTTTCCCGTATTCAAATATTATTTATGTTTAGGTATCAAATATCTGAATCAATAGTAAATTTTTGTATATAAAAATATTTAGATCATTAATAGATTTTTTCCCGTATACCATTTTTGAATTAAATTTTTTTGGATTATAAATACTATTTTTCATATAGAAAAATATTTAGGTCAATTATAAGTTTTTTCCCGTATACAATATTATTTATGTTTAGGTATCGTTTATAAATATATCTGGATCAATAGTAAATTTTTGTATATAAAAATATTTAGATCATTAATAGATTTTTTCACGTATACCATTTTTGAATTAAATTTTTTTGGATGATAAATACTATTTTTCATATAGAAAAATATTTAGGTCAATTATAGATTTTTTCCCGTAAACAATATTATTTATGTTTAGGTATCATTTATAAATATATCTGGATCAATAGTAAATTTTTGTATATAAAAATATTTAGATCATTAATAGATTGTTTCCCGTATACCATTTTTGAATTAAATTTTTTTGAATCATAAATACTATTTTTCATATAGAAAAATATTTAGGTCAATTATAGATTTTTTCCCGTATACAATATTATTTATGTTTAGGTATCGTTTATAAATATATCTGGATCAATAGTAAATGTTCGTATATAAAAATATTTAGATCATTAATAAATTTTTTCCCGCATATCATTTTTGAATTAAAATTTTTGGGATCATAAACACCATTTTTCATATAGAAAAATATTTAGATCAATTATAGATTTTTCCCGTATACAAATATTATTTATGTTTAGGTAATGTTTACAAAAATATCTATATCAATAGTAAATTTTCGTATATAAAAATATTTAGATCAATAATAGATTTTTTTCCCGTATACCATTTTTGAATAAATTTTTTTGGATCATAAATATCATTTTCTGTATATAAAATATTTAAATCAATAATAAATTTTTTCCGTATACAAATATTATTTTTGTTTAGATATCATTTATAAAAATATTTGAGTGAATAGTAAATTTTTTGATAAAAAATATTTAGATCAATAATAGATTTTTTCCTGTATACCATTTTTGAATAATTTTTTTTTAATCATAAATAATATTTTTCTTATATAAAAATATTTAGATCAATAATAGATTTTTCTGATACAAATATTATTTATGTTTAGGTATCATTTAAAAAAATATCTGAATAAATAGTAAATTTTTGTATACAAAAATATTTAGATCAATAATAATTTTTTCCCTTATATTATTTTTTATTAAAATTTTGTGGATTATAAATATCATTTTTTTTTTAAGAGTAAATGAAGTATAGAGAGATTAGGGTAGAAAACTAAAAAGGTGAAGAGAGAGAAAGAATGGTGAAAATAAGTTATAATATAGTTGAATAAAATATTAAGATATAATGGACAATTGTGTGAATAGACCAAAAAACCAACAATTTTAATAGGTGTACAAAAAGTAAGGACGGGTAATTTTGTAAAAAACAGAGCCACTTATTTTCTTATATTATAGATTATGCAGAAACATTCATGAAAAAAATTCGCAGGTAAGATTTAGGAAATTGTTGTAATTTTCTTTAATATTTGTTGCGTATTTATCTACCATTTTTTTATAGTATTTAGAAGTTAACTTTTGAACAAAGTCTGCTCAATCATGGTCTTTTTTATCAGATTAAAAGCAATAGACTTAATTGTAATGAAGAATTTAAAATAAATTGAATCTTTTGTTAGACTCGATACATTTTCCAATTTCAAATCCTAACAAGATATGGACTAAAGTTTTTTGGTTAGAATATAGTGTTAAATCCAAAATTTAATAACTTCTTAATTTCTAGAGGAGGAGGATCTAGAGCAAATGTATGTTTTCCAGGAAGAAAAAAAAAAGGATAACTAATTTTGTTATGTGATATATAACTATAATTGGTAAGTATCATCATCAAGGGTTCTATGGTGTAGTGGTTAGCACTCAGGACTTTGAATCCTGCGACCTGGGTTCGACTCCCGGTAGGATCTTCTTTTTCAAAATCATATTTTTTTCTTTTTTCTTTTTCTCTCTTGTTAAAATGCGTAAACTTTATTAACATTATGGAGTGCAAATTATATATTGATGGCTTAAGCACTTATGGTAATTATTTCCTTATTTATGATATTTCATTATATTTAGTGGATGTTTACTTCTTTTTATGTCCATATTCCTATTGCTTTTATTACTGAGTGAGGCTAAAAATTGTTAAGGGTGTTCAATTTTGACTAATTAATGACCTATTTGTTTCTTATTTAAAGAAATCTCTGTTGTATTGTAAAGTACACATTAAAAAATTACAATATATTTAGTTACTCTTTATTCTCATCTTTGATGTCTTTTTTTTAAACTCAATTCACACTTGAATAATAGGTTAAATATTGAGTTCAATGATAAAGTGTCTCATTATAGATTGAAGTAATATAATTATATAGTAGTAAAATTAGTTAGACCATAAAAATGAAAGTGGTAGAAGGAGCTTTTTCTCTTAATGTTTGAATGTATAATTATAATTATAAGCGCATTTATGATAAAAATTACCTATATGGGAATGAAGTGAAATTGTTTAATAGGGTTCAATAACTTAACTCTTAAATTCTCACGAAAAATATAAAATACACAAAAATCTTATCAAATGTTAGAAAATTATAATTCAATCAAGAATATATAGATTTCATAGTGGAATTATGCACTACTATTTTAACAATAATTAATTCAAAACTTGTCTACAAATCTATTTTAAAATTAATGAAAAATTATTGACAAAATAATAGTTTTAATAGTAAGATACTATTGACAAATTGGGTGACATTTTGTGGATAATTTTTGTTTTTAAAATTCTGTCCTGCATAACTATGTTTTTGGTTTCTGCATAATTTTTTTATGGATCTAAAGATGTATCTTCAGATCCCCTCTTGTTTATTAAAATAAAAAACAAAATAGAGGATTATTGGAAGAGGCAACTCCGGAGCGACCTTTATTTTTTATTTTTAAAAAATAAGGCGGATCCGAAGATGTATCTCCAAGTCATTCATTCAAACATGATCATGTATAATTTCAGATCTGCGAGCACATACTTCTTGTCGATCTGAAAATCAAACTGAATAGTCTCCTACAATATTCAAAAAATCGAAGAGTTATCAAGCTCGAGTATCGTTCATCCTCAATAGACAACAAAGAGAAACTATAATTCACATTGCTCGAACTGAAGACAAATGATGATTTGAAGGTGATGTGAAATACCTTTTATCGTTACTCAACATAGAGTCTGATTGAAGTGGATGCGATGATTCAAAGATCAACCAACGATTGCGTTGGATCCTATTAAACTCTTTCACCTCCTTCTTTGGCATTTTGTAAAAAAGACATAGTGAATATGGTCAAAGAAGAAATAATAGACTTCAATAGAGTAATCCTACCTCCCAAATTGAGGAAGCGATTTTTACAACCCCCAACCGATTCTTCATTTTCACCAATAGAGGATTCCAAGTCGTATCCTTCCTAGGATCAAAACCAATGGGAATACCAAGGAAATAAAATTTTCTCTCCTCCACTTTACAAGAACTGGTGCGGCTTCCAAAAACGGACCCCTTGAATTAATACCTATCAATTTACTTTTATGACAATTAATTCCAAGGCCCGACACAATTTCAAATGCCCGAATCACCGCCTTAATCGCCCAAACATGCTTCCACGTCCCTTCTCCCACAAGTAAAGTATCATATGCAAATTGAAGATTTTCCACCCAACAAGAACCTTTTATGGCTAAATCCCCAACTTCAACGGATTTCCTCACTAACCCCGAAAGACCTTCCGCCTCTAAAACATAAAGAAAAGGTGAGAGGGGGTCACTTTGTCTCAACTCTCGGAACACTTCGAATTCTTTGGTAGAACTACCATTAACAAGAACCGACATCTTACTATTAAAAACCAATAACTCAATCCATCCCATCCATCTTCCCCCAAAACCCATCCTTTTCATCATATACCGCCAATAACTTCAACTAACTTTATCATAAGCCTTCTCGAAATCCACTTTAAAAAGCAAACAATCTCTTTCTTCTTTTCTATCATAATCCACCACTTCACTCGCCACTATAAGGAAGAAGATTAACACAATTTGGTTCGCTACTTCTTGGTGTATATGGATTATGTGAAATGCAATAATCTTTGATAATGTTTCTTATAGTTTTGATAAGGTGTATTTCAATATTTTGTATTTTTCTTGGAGTTGGTTAACTAGTTCTAATCCGCTTTCGCCTCATAGTTTCTACGATTGGTATAAAGTACCAATAGATTGTTTCAATCATGTGTAGCTTCTCTGTATTGTAAGGGTTTCACCCCTAGTGCGAGTTCTTATAATCAATTGCCTATTAAAAAAACAGTACTTTGTTATCATCAAAACTCAAGGAGTATCAATAGATTTTGTTCTTACGACAATTTATTTGATTAAATTTTTTGATAAATTATATGCGAGATTTAGGGTGTTACAAGGTAGGAGAAGGGTTATATATGATAGACGATATTGGGTTCGAACAACTTGGAATGAACATTTCTGAAACAATAAATATGATTCCTCAGCTTTGGGTATTTGACTGGATTAGAACAACATACATTATTTTTTATTTAAATTTTCTAAGATGGATAAATTGTAAAACTAAAATAATTATTAATTTTTTATTTTAACAAATTTTAATTTTGGAATTGTTATAATAGATCTGCAATTTATTATTTAATTTATAAATTAATGATAGATATAACTCATTTTACATTCTAAAATGAATTTTTCATTTAAACTAATCATTATTTTTTTATATATTAAAAGAAAATCCATAAAATTTGAGATGATTAACATTGTATTTAAAAGAATATTATATTTAAAAATCATTAAAAAAAATAACAAAAGTATAG
Source organism: Vicia villosa (assembly GCF_029867415.1). NCBI lineage: Eukaryota > Viridiplantae > Streptophyta > Magnoliopsida > Fabales > Fabaceae > Vicia > Vicia villosa. The sequence continues at coordinate 143,184,094 of NC_081184.1, read as the reverse complement.
GCCGGTTCCTTTTAACTTTAAAAAAATGAACTTTTTTATTTTAAAATTATTTTATAAAAGAATTTTATAAAATTTTAAAAGTATTTTGAAATTTATTTTTTATAAATTGAGAGATTAATTTTCACGATTAAAACATGTTCAAAATCTTACTTTATTTATAAAAATATGTAAATCAAAATAACTTTTAATGAAAACCTATTTTAAAAATGTTTACAAATTTAAGAAATTTTAATATCCAAAATAATAATAAAAAATATTGAAATATTTTAAATAATTATTTAAAATATTTTTTTAACAAATATTTGTAATTTTTAAAGAAGAAAAATATACAACACCATACACATTATTTTTAAAAATTTGCAACGAAAAAATCTTATATAATTATTTTAAAAAAATAGCTGAAACAAATTAGAGCAATATATGATATTAATTCATTATTTTCCTTAAAAAAACAAATTATTATAACCTTAATTTTAAAAGTGTAACAAACTAATCCTATAAAATCCGGCTTCTATGTAGATTAAATATTAGACATTCAATCACAAGTTTTAATAAGGAGTGTTACTAAAAGACTAAATAATTAAATAATATTTGAAATTAGTGTAACAAACTATTCCTATAAAATTAGTGTAACAAACTATTCCTATAAAACGAGTGTAACCAATTTTTTTGTAGACTTACTAAAATACTAAATAATAAATACGTTTAATATTTTTTATTCAATTTTATAAACCAAATTTTTTTTGAAATTTATTTTAAATTAACAGTGAGGTAAAAACGACAAACACGGTGTGAAAAAAGATGGTTACATAATTTAAAAGTCAAGTCAATATATTTCAATTATTTATAATCTTAATTTCAAATCTCTTTAACAAACTTTTCCTTAAAAAAAATAACAGCTTTTATCTAACTAATCTACCTATTTAATGGAGAATCACAAAATTATAATTCATTCTTTAGACTCATTTTCATATAAAAAGTCACAAGAAAAAGCCTAATTCAGATAGTTACTACTCGCATACAGTAAAATGAATCCATCCAAAGCAACGTTGTCACCAATATCAAAACCAAAGAAAAACCATGATTACAAAATCAAGCGTGAAAATATAAGTTACACAAGTAACAACATGATACTCTTAAAAACGGCAATGAAGAACTCAATGAAGAACAAAGGAGGGTTGGAGGCTAAGCTTGCAAATAAAATGTTTATACAATCCAAACGTGTATCGACAACTCAATGTTATCTTCGTCGTCAAAACTTTCAAACCAAGCCGTCTAGATTATCCATCATGTCTACCGTACAAGAAGAAGACTCGTCCGTCTCACCGATGCCATCTAAGATACACAAAGGTGAAAATATAAGATACACAAGTAACGACATTATACTCTTTAATACGGCAATGAAGAATTTAATCAAGAACAAAAGAGTGTTGGAGGCTAAGCTTGCAAATAAGAGGGCTATAGAGTCCAAACGGGTATGGACAACTCAATGTTATCTTCGCCGTCAAAACTTTCAAACTATGCCGTCTAGATTATCCATCATGTCTACCATCCAAGAAGAAGACTCGTCCGTCTCACCAATGCCATCTAAGATACACAAGGGGGAAAATATAAGATACACAAGTAACGAAATTATACTCTTGAATACGGCAATGAAGAATTTAATGAAGAACAAAAGAGTATTGGAGGCTAAGCTTGCAAATAAGAGGGCTATAGAGTCCAAAAGGGTATCGACAGCACAATCTTATATTCGCCGTCAAAACTTTCAAACCAAGACGTCTAGATTATCTATCATGCCAACCATCCAAGAAGAAGAAGAAGACTTGCCCATCTCACCATTGCCGTCTAAGCTATGTTAAGTAGACTTAGGAAAGTTTTGATAATATCGGTACCGTCCTAACACCATAAATTCCCTAAGTATGTGTGTCCGATTTGAATAACCATTATGCTGAGACCTCGAGTTCTAAGTTTTGAAGTAGCCTCTTAAGTAGTTTATACTAGCAGTCGGCACCATCTTAAGCACGTCTACGTTTGGAGGCCGATGAATATAAGTGAATGATCCTGAAAAATAACGAATGAATGTTCGATAAAATTGAAAAAAAAGGGAATACACCTTCTAAGTTAGGTGACCCTCACCCGGTCATTTAGCCCAACGGTTGTTGATTCTAAAAAAAAAAGTAACGCCCATTGTTAGTTGGTCCATTGGTCTCTGGTATTGGACTCGGTAGGGCGGATTACGGTCCGATCCCCCACAATTGCGATGGGTTATAAAAAGGGGTGTGCCACTTTTGTAACCAGAACCCTGTGCTAATGAAAAGGATCATAGTCGCTAACCGGTTTCCTTACTATGAATGTGTACGGATAACGGGCTTAATGTGATTGCGCTAGAATGAAAAAGAGGTGAAAAAACAAAGAGTGTAGGTCGAGTTATAATGGCATAATTTGGATTGGTTTTGCATAGGAGGGAGTTTTTGTCTGCGAAATGCGGATATGTGTCACTACGGTATCCTTGTTATCAATATCTATTACCTATCTATTTAGCACTAGCCTGACAGCCTCGGGAGAGTTTGGTTTGTTGTTTTTTTTCTAGTATGGAATCCTATGTAATGTGCATAATGAGATGAAATAAATTTGTAGAGTTTTATTGGTTAGCCACTTTATTTTTTTATTTAATTTTTTATTAAGCTTGCAAATGCAACCAACAACTTTCATTCATCAAATAAGCTTGGACATTGTTATGAAAGAGTGGACAAACCATATAATAAAATGTGTTTTTTAATGAAATTTGAAGAACACACACAAAAAAAAGAAAACATTAGCAGACTTGTGGCCTCGCCCTCATGGTTGAAAAACATGATGACTTTGTGAATGGAAAGTTTTCTTAAAAGGCAACATCACTAATTTTGTTTGCAGTTATAGATATCAATAATAGATGTTCCATCTAGGGGTGGAAATAGGCCAGGCCGATAACAGGGGCCTACAGGCTAGCCTATATAGGCTCAGGCCAGGCCACAAATTATTTTTAAATAGAAAAGGCATATCTAGATTGCTCACTGAATAATGAACTAAGAAGAATTTCGGAGATGCATCGCCGAATCTACATTTTATTTATACGGAAATACATCTCCAAATCAATATTTTTACATAATAAGAGTCTCTCACCAATTTTACTTCATTTGAACGAGAAAAAAAGTGCATTTGAAAATACATATCTGAATATTAGAAATAGGGTCATGCTAACGAGTGCCCCAGGGGCACTCTTTAAGCATTCTAAATAAAGAAAATATTCTTTCAAAAGTTCACCATTTCAATTTTCGATGCATTAATTACGCATATTTCCAAGAAAAACTTACTTTTTAAAGCTATTAAAGAGTGCCCCTGGAACACTTATTAGTATTTCCCTTAGAAATATTATAGTCTTTTTACAATGGTGTGAGAGAAGGCATAAAGGTGCAATGAGCATTTGCCATAATTAATTTTAAATGAAATGAGTTGAGATTCTTTTTTTCCTCCAACTTCTGAATTGTTTCGGTATTTATAAATGAAATGAGTTGAGATTCTTTTTTCCTCCAACTTCTGAATTGTTTCGGTATTTATAAATGAAATGAGTTGAGATTCTTTCTACTAAAATACTCATCATTGAAAAAAGACTAAAATAGTCGTTAATTGGAGAAGTTTGCTTGGCAAAGATTAAATGCAATAGTTTTTTATAATGAAAATATTGCAGTGGTTGACATGCAATTAGATAGACATTTAATAATGTGTTAGTATTATTGAGAAAAAAAACTTGTAAATTTTGTCTTAGGATTCTAATAAAATAACATAACTTAAGACAGAAATTTCAAACATCATACTTATGCAATGAAAGGGACCATTTGAGTTTTTGACACAAGGGTCCATTTCCAAACTAACTAATTAATGTTTTGAAAAGGTACTGTACATCACACGAATGATGATTGTCCATTAATTAATTCCGTGATTTCAATTAATTCCAACTGAACCACTTCTTTATTTAATTATTTGTTAAATAAATTGTCTTAAAAAGTATAGAAATGCAATGTTTGAGTAGTGAAACTGATTGGGCTGAGATTTTTCAAAAAATTGTTGCTATTAAAGTGTAATGTAACAAACTTAAGTGTAAAGGATGAATATAATCGGTTATACCGGAACAGTGACAGCAGGAAGTTTCCTGCTATGGAATACCGAATAAGTGTAGCTGAAAATCATGGTGAAAAACGAATCAGATTTTATGTCACCAACATCTTTATAAGTAGCATGCACAGCTAAGATTACAGTCACTACTCATTTCAATTATGACAGTTTGTTACACGTTCTCTCTATTATGCAAGTTTGTTATACTAGTTTCCAAAATTTATCCATGAATGTGGCGAGATGTGATTGATTATACGTGCAAACTGTTTTACAGTGATAGTGCATACAAATTAAATCGAACCTATATACCTCCGTTGACATAGTCAAGTTCCCCAGTCTTCAGTGCATCACATTGAATTTGGTTTGCAGTCACACTGTCATAGGAACAAACCCTGTTGGTCGACACAATGAAATCAAGCTATTCAAAATGGTCCTGACAAAAAAAAGATCATGACAAAAGACTTATATAGGAGGCATCATCAAAGACTGCACATATTTAAGTTATCTGCTTCTGCATTGTATTTTTCTCTAATTATCTAACAAACACAGTAACATTCTTCCATTGAAAATAATAGTCTATTACTACAGAGAATCATATTCCTAAAACAATTGGTTAATAAAGCTAAAGAAACTCTATTGATCGTGTTCAGTCGATTTGGTTTAGTGAACACATTAAAAATTGGTGACTTATATCAATCAATCAGCCATCAAGTTTGCCGTAGTCCATTTGTTACTAACCAAATGAACAGAAATGGAACACAAAATTCAAACTCTGACTGATTGTCCCACTGGAAACACATCAATGCTGCTTTCTCAAGTTACAAAACCTTAATCTTCATCGGAACTGCTATCTTCAGAAATCTTTTCATTGTCATCTGATTCGTTTTTACCCTGCAGTTGAGCACTATGATAAGAGCAATGTAGCTGGATCATAGCATAATAGTAACTTCAAAATATGCTTACTGCCATGTTTTTGTCCCAATCCTTTATTCTTGAACTTGTCAGCATATAATTATCTCGTAATGGAGCCCAAGAAGGTTGTTCATCTTCTCCATTGCTCGTGCTTGCATTAGCCTGCAAATCCAAAATCCAAGAGATTAGATAACTAGACGATAAATGGAAGTTTTCATATTCAAGAAACACTTGCAGCAGCTTATACAAAGAAAATTAGTATTGTATTAAGCATAGTAGTGTAGATCTATAACATCTATCTTATTCTTTTACTCCTGATAGCAGTGTGTACTAAATAGAACATAATATATCAAAGTTTAACCAGTTTGACACTTGACAATTTGTCTGATCAGATAAAATCGAATAATTTTGAAGAAGACCTAATAAAAATAATAACATATCAAATTTATAGCTCATGCACTAATGGTTCTAAAGAGAAAAATAGACACTTAAGATTTATGAATTAGGATTGTAAAAAAGAAATTCAAATTTGTTCCAGCACTCAATTTCTTACTTTACTAGGAACAAACCTATGTTGTCAACAAAAAAGGACTATCAATGAAAACTGACTGAAAGAGAACCAGTTGTAACAATCACCTTTACAGAGGTGCCAACTGCTGGCTTCCCTAACTCCGAAAAGAATGCTTCTTTGGTGCGTTTTCTTAACTCTGCCGCAAGTTGAATATATTAGGAGCCATAATAATAAAACAGATAGGTAAGAACTAGATTAAAAGCTAAACAAAGAACTCTGAAATGGATGGATCCATTTGGGGGAGTAACGGTTCCAAGTTACAACTGCTCATTTTTCAACAGATATATAAAAAATAGATTAATGGTTAACTTTTTCCTCTAATACTTAGAGCATGATATCATGAACAAAAATCAGTGTTATTAATAGTGGATCGTAGAAAATAGTGGACCACCAAAAATCTACTGTGTGGAATACCAGATATCGTTGCAGGCAAATATCCAAACTATTGAAAGAAATCAATAATATATAGAAAATGGAAACTATACAAACCACTCTAGATACATCACATACATGCTTTAGAGGTTTAAGTATTAGGCTGATTATAGGAGTAATAGTACTCTGACTCTTCAGTTATCTATTTTAAAAACATAAAATTTTCCTTTCCAGTATTGAAGTTACAGCCGCTATGGCCGAAGGACCTAATAGATAAACTAGGATAGCGTCGCGCTTTTCATTTATGAATTCTTCAAAATCCACCACGCTATAATGCTATCGCACCACTATTTGATAACACTGACAAAATCAATAAAACTGAGCTTATTTCTCAAAAGACATTGTGTTAAATTTCTCTATATACTATATAAACCGAAACATTTAATCCCCCAAATGAGATTTCTTTTCCATTATTTGATTCAGTTATTCTACAGGTGGACTATTAACTTGAACTTTTCTAATGTCACACACTTTGTTGTTGCAACAACTTACCTTTGGCGTCCCTATTCTTTGAGGGGTCCAGTCCTTTCTGAGCAACTTGTGCCTTGTTGACCTGAAACCGGTGTAACAATCACTTTGATATAACAATGCTAAAGATACATCAAAACAAAGAGAGAGAAGTGAAAAATTAGGAGGAAACAAAATTTGCTTATATGCTAAGACAGACTTACAGCATTGAACAGTTTGACAACTGAAAGAAATCGGAAGTAGTCCATGTTCACAACAACAGTCAAATCAGTAAGAGGAAATGAAAGTCACTAACAAAAATAAAATAGACCTCTATTTAAAAGAAAAAGCAGATCATCTACCTCCTTTGGTTGCTACACTTATTAGAAACTTTTCGTGCGAGTCCAAATAAGTAGCAGGCTTGACATGTCCCTTTTCAGCTAGCTGTAACAACCAATGAGATAGAAATTGTCAGACAGATTACCAGATAGATAATATTTTGCGCTATGAAAACTGGAGATACACAAAATTTTAGTACTATTTGGGATATCATTAAAATCAGTCGACTTGAAATTTGAAATTACCATCAGCTTTTCCTTTTTTGCCTCTCCCTTGACCTTGCGCTCAGCCTCCTCTTCCGCAAAGCTTTTCTATAACAAGATTCTTTTGTGCCGACAATACCGGACCCTATAGAGTTGTCCAAGTTTAAAAAATACCAATCTTCTAATTCTCCAATAAACATTAGCATGTTGTATGATCACCTAACTTACCAACAAGTCATCAGAAACACTCTTCTTTATAATACTCTTGAAGGCCATCTTGAATGCTTTACAACCTTCGGAGAATTTAGTAATTCCTGGCTGAATTTCATCGCCATCTTCTCCTTCATCCTCGGAGAAACTAACTTTAAGGTCACTTGTGTTTCTTCAGCCATTGAATTGTTTTATAACTCAACCTATATGACAAAAAAAAGCCACTAATATGTCTTATGCATAATTTAAGGTCTTTGATGATAAAACGATTATTATTAACAATTGATTTTAAGTATAATGATGAATATTGAATAGAAAGGTGTGGTTTCTCTAATTGTTAGTCAGCTACATAATCCATCAACCTTCCAGATAACAGCAGAAACACAGAAACATAATAAACAGAGCGAAAAACGAAAAAAACTAATTAACAAAATGTGATTTTGACCTTCAATTCTGATTTTGCTTTCCCAATCTTCGATTACGAGGGTTAGGGTTTTTCAATACTTAGTTCACTAGTTCAGTATTCAATTCGTTATTCACTTAGGGATCTTTACAATAAAAGATTGATTTGGCCACTTTTTGGTTAACTTGATTTTTTTCTAAAATTGTTAGTAAAATACTGGTTCGATCACTTATTGGCTAATTGTGGTTTGGTTTAATTATAAAACTATTAGTAAAATATCGAGTCGATCAATTATTAGTTAATTGCAATTTGGTTTAATAATGTAAGATTTTTGATCCATCTTTAGTCTCGACAAGGGTAGTTTCTTGGTTCGATAGAATTTAAATATGTTGTCGAAGTTTGTTCACATATTAATGTTGAAGTCCTACATGATGTAGTCGAAGTACGCTCAAGCATCCAATAGTCAAAATGCTAGGATTGTTAGCCTATCGAATTGGGCTTGTTTGTTTAATCCAATTGTTTAAGTTAGCTTAGTAGTTTATAAATAAACTAGTTCTCTAAGTTGTTGAGAGAGGTTGATTGTTGTTATTCACTTGTAATCTTTAAACCCTTATTGAGTAAGTGAATAGTTAAATAGTTATAACCAATCCTAGTTTTCTTCTTTTCTCTTCTCTCTCTTTCGTGAAAACCTAATAGGGTTTCTTGTGTTTGTTCAAGAAACTTAATCTTTCTCATAATTTTGGTTTGTTCTGGACGTCACTCCATTACAACAAATTGGTGCGGTTAGCCTGGAGAAGAAGATGTCGTCAACGAAGTATGAGATTGAGAAATTCACCGGTGTGAATGATTTCAGTTTGTGACGCTTGAAGATGCAATTCCTATTGATTCGACGGGGTTTTCTAGAAGCATTAAAGATAGCAGCAGCCATGGATACTGTGAACGGAGAAGGAGAAAACACCGATGGTAGAGAAAGCCCACAACACCATCGCATTGAGCCTTGGTGATAAGGTTCTCTGACAGGTTTCAAAGGAGAAGACGACGACAAATGTGTGGACGAAACTCGAAAGTTTGTACATCACCAAATCGTTGGTCCTTCGCATCTACCTGAAGCAAGCTCTGTATTCATTCAATATGAGTGACGACAAAGTCTTGGCTAAGCAGTTGGATATGTTCAACAAGCTGATTCTTGATCTTGAAAATATTGATGTCAAGATCGATGATGAAGATCAAACGTTATTGTTGTTGGTGTGTTTTACCACATTATCATGCTCACTTCAAAGAAACTCTCTTGTATGGAAGAGATTCTTTGACCTTTGAAAAAGTTCAATCTGTCTTGTACTCAAAGGACTTGAACGAGAGGAATGAGCATAAACCATCGTTTGTTGGTGAAGGTTTGTTTGTTAAGGGGAAATCCTCGAAGAAAGATGGTAAGTTTGAAAATAAGAAAGGTAAAGGTCAGCGTGTTATCACTGTAAGAAAGAGGGTCATACACGAAAGGTGTGCTCTTATCGACAGAACAATCATGGTGGTAAGGACAAAAGTAATGCATCCATTCTGCAAGACGAATGCAGAAATGCATGAACCCTAGAAGTTGATGATTTCGTATCGACTAGGCTGGAAATGACAGGTGCATGCGATGATCGACTTTTTCCCCACTGAATTGATTCATGTTGCGCAACTCTGTCGTGCCTCAATTTATCTTGGTTATCAGCATAATGCCTATAAGTCAACCAAACAAGCATCATACATATGAAACACAATGAACAGAGTAATAAATTTCAAAGATCCATCATTGGATTTTGGAAATCGATACGTTGGAAAATTTCAAAGATGCATTTTCGTAAGGTTCTGCATCTCAAAAGAACGTTCATGGAAGAAATGCACCCCATGTAGACATCCAAAATTGATTATTTAAACTACCTATCAAACATATTGTTCGATTAAATAACATATCTAAACTACCTATTACCTAATTGAATGCTCAATTTCTACAAATGTATTTAGAAATAAAAAAAGTTTAGAAACATCAAAAACTTATCAAATGTGAGTTTAGTTTGGTGTTGAGTGAGCTCTTTGATCAATTTGATGTTGATGGAAGAAACTTTGAAGTGAGTTGAATGAGTTTGAGAGAATGTGAGTTTACAGAGTTTGAGAGTGGAGAGGTTGGGAGTTTGAGAGAGTATTTTGAGAAGTGAGGAAGGACAAATGGTCTGGTGCCCTTTTGATTAAAACAACGTCCGGAGATGCATTTCCATAAGTTACACGGAGATGCATATCCGTATTTTTTTTTACATAGCCTTAAGGCCTGATTTAAGAACAAATGTGTTTGCGGTCCGTTAAACAATTTTCTATTTTTATTAATGGACTAGCCCAACATATGTCACATATATAGTACCGTACTATTCTTAGATATCGTCTTATGATTTTTTTATTTTTTATTGATAAGATTTGTTCTCATTGTCGCAAGACGTATTTGGATATATTTGGAAAATACATGATTAATTGTAAGGAATTTTTAGATTTCAAATACCGAAATAACTAGTTAGGAATGTCTTATTTCATATATTTCGGCGAGTCAGACTATATGTGAAGTAAGAAGCGTTTGTGAATTTTTTACCTAGGTCAAAAGATATTCAGACGTTTAGTAGGAGAAAAACATATATGAATGGACTTGATTAAAGTTAGTGGGACCGAGTACTCTAGATTTTAATTATGTGCAAGTATTATTGAAAAGACACTCATAAATTTTGTCTCCGTAATGTAATAGATACTTTAAGACAGAAATTTCAAACATCTTACTCACACAATGAAATACAGTTAGGTATAAAAGAAAGGGACCATTTGAGTTTTGACACAAGGGTCCATTTTCAAACTAACTAATTAATGGTTTGAAAAGGTACTGTACATCACACGAATGATGATTGACCATTAATTAATACCGTGATTTCATTTAAATCCAACCAAACAACTTCTTTGTTTATTTATTTCTTAAAACAAATTGTCCAATACAAATGCAATGCTTGGTACTGAAATTGAATAGGTGGTGGGACATAAAATTTCTCCAATTGATGAAACATTGAAAACTTCATAGTAACAACTACCTTCAAATTAAACAAAGACAACATAACTCTTCCTCTGGCTTTGTTTGAATAGACAGGTCAATGCTTGTTGTGCCCACAATGAATTTATTTAGTTTTTTCTCAGCAGATCATAAAATATAGCTGGCTTTCTGTATTCTGACAAGCATATAGTCTGTAATCATAACAACATCATAATGTTAGTTTCATAAAATTGTGGATCACCACTCATTAACAAAATTAAGTGGTCACACATGTTGTGTTTTAGGCTTTTAGCAGCGCTTTAAATTACGGTTGTGGTCACATTACAGCAAGGTTGCTATATTTTAGACACATTCGCAGTTGCGCGTTTTTTAAAACCTTGATTACCACTAAATTTATATTTATTTATATTAACTTGTAACGCAAGGAATTATATACCTGCATTGCATATGCTAAGTGAATCAGTGTTGCTTCAGCCCAAGGCTTTCCTATAAACTGAAGACCAATTGGTAAACCCAATTTATCATATCCAACCTGTTTCATAAAACATGATTGAGGTGAGTAGTGTAATATGACAAGTGAGAGTGTAAAACATGACTATAATCGGTTATACCGGAACTGTGACTGCAGGAAGTCCAAGGAAGTTTCCTGCTATGGAATACCGAATGAGTGCAGCTGAAATAATGGCCACAAATGAATCAGTCTATCAATACAATTATGATAGTTTGTTACGTCGGTTTGTTATATTAGTTTGTTACCTCCGTTGACATAGTCGAGTTCACCAGTCTTGAGTGCATCATTTTGAATTTGGTATGCAGTCACACTGTCATATTGTCATATGCATTAGGCATATGTAATCCAAGAAAAAAACTGTTACATATTAAAAATGTGCTAAATTTGAGAAAATGGAACAAACCCGGTTGTTGGCGACACAATGACATCTGCTTCGGAGAATATTTTGTTGTGAAACTGCAATTGACGGTTCCTGTATTCATAAAACGCGTAACTATGAACTAGTCCTTTTGCAGGTAATTTTTCATATCATTCAATGAGAAAACTAAGTCATAAATTACCTCATCTTCTGAGCTTTAATATACTCCATGCTGCTGAAAGCACCATAGATCTTAACTGCTACTCTTGCATCCCATCCGAATTTGGCTAAATTTCTTCGGATGTAATTCAATGATGTCAGTAATCATAACTCCTCTTAATTTAGAGGGAAATAAATTATAAGCACAACGGTTTAAAATTACATACTTATCTCGAAAGGAATCAAGTGAAGTGTGACATTCTGATGCAATTGTTACATAATGTGCTAGGCGCATTTCTTCGATTTCTGGTAAAGTTACATCTTGAATCTTGTATATTTAAAACAAAATTTGTAGGTTAGTAAATAATCACTTTACTCAGGAAAGTTGCATTGGTTTTATTAGATGTTTTGTTCAGAATAGCTTATACATAAATACTTTATATGATAAACGCTTATGAAATAAGCACTTAAATATGCAGTTTGGACTATATTTTGAGGTACCTTCCAACCAAAACGACCGTGGAGCTTGCTTAGAGCATGTGAACAGCATAATCTGACATCATCACTACAATCATCAAACCACTAATTTATGAAATTAGTGGTTAAGTGACATAACAAATGTTAAAACAACCTAACTTTTTCCAATATACGAATAAAAAAACGAAAAAAGTATATTCGAAGCGTGAAAAGATATTTCTGACCTTGCCATACTTTGCCAACTTGATGTCTGATAAGGACTTTGTTAAAGGCAGCAGTGGAAGATTTATCTTGGCCTAATGTATTGCTTAAAATACTTTCATTAGTTTACAAATTCACAAGAAAATCGGTATTTTGTGAAATTGACAAGTGATCAAAATCACTTGAAATTTAAAAAGAATAAGTTCCTTCTTACAGGCAAACTAGAGGGCAGATGAGACGGAATTTCGCCGCTGATTGCTGCATAACTGTAAATATTGAAATATTAGAAGCTGTAAAACCAATGCTAAAACTTAAAGAAAAAAAATCATGGAAAGGACGAGTACTAACGCGATCAATGAATCCTCAACCGTGCCCGCTAGTATTCCAACCATTCCAACTGTCCAGTTTAGAGGAAGAACTCTGAATGTAACAAAGTATCGTTATTCTAAATCGTTACACAATGACAATGACATTCCTCCCCAAGTATATTTCAATCGAATACTCACCCGTCATGAGGTATGCGACCAAAAGTCGGTTTTAGACCAACTACACCACAAATTGCTGCTGGCATCCTTACAGAACCTCCCCCGTCGACACCAAGAGCAATAGGACACAACCCTGCGGACACCACCGAAGCAGATCCACTAGAAGAACCTCCTGCAATCCTATTGACATCATATGGATTTCTAGAAGCCCTGTGGAGTGTAAATAAAAAGCCAAGCTCTTGTCAATACAAATTCATTTTTTTATAGCTTAGTAGACAAGAAACCGAAAAATGTAACAAAAATGTGAATACAAGAACTATAGTATATATAACTCATGGTTTCTTACCCGTAATGTGGATTTATACCGCTAGTTCCCGCGCCAAGTTCATGCATATTAGTCTTTCCAGCAAGTATGGCGCCGCATAATCTTAAACGCTTAACACAGCAAGCGTCTTCCTTACAAGGCCTTTGTTTGTGCAGCCACTTTGTACCTCCTACACGACAGATACCGTTTAAAAATACTCGAGTCAAGTGAATAGAATTTGCGAGCGAACACATTTCAAATTTTGCACTACCTGTAGTAGGATATGGTAAACAGTCTATTTCATCCTTGATGGCAACGAGAACTCCATCAAGCACAGAGATAGGTTCCCCTATAAAAAACAACATTCCCCAAATTAGCATCAAAACTCAGAAGAGGGTTGGAAGACAAGTCCAATCGCTTCGATAAAGTACCTTTCTGATACCGAAGAGTCGATTCATTGGCTTGTCTCAGTATATCTTCAACATTGTAGTTGATGAAGAATCCCATTTGAAGTGGAGGTTTCGAAGATTCATTAACAGAAGCTATAAATCTTTCTGCAACAATGTTTGGTGTTATATCTTGTGAGGTGTAGGCTCTGAAATAGTCCATTACGGTCCACCGATTAAACGAAGGCTTTGTTCCATTAATTGGTTTTTCTAAAGTTGTAGGTAAACAATCTATTGCAAGATGAACTTTTTCTGGTGAAGTCAAAGCAGAATCCAAGCATTTGACTTCTTGTTCTTTCTGGTCTGCTAGATTAAACTCAAAATCATAAACACATTAACACGAAACGAAATCTGAGCTATGATCATTGAAAGAAACTAGTTGAAAATAATTTAGAAACCTTCAAATTGATGTAAGGGAACATAAAGTGGTGATTCTTCTAAATCTGCATTTGTAATATGCTGCAAATTAAAACCAAAAAAAAAACTCAGAACTTGACTAGTCTCTCAAAGTTCAAAAAGTTGAATCAGAACAAAATTTTGTGAAAAACATACCTTATGAAAAAGATTATTTCTCTTCAATATATACAACAGAAAATTTCCAAATATACTCTCCAAAAACCAAGTGAAAATCTTGATCAAAATTCCAGCCATGCGCGGAGCTATCATGATCATGATTGTTGAGTATTACAATTAAGAAAGCGAAAAAAACATCATAAAAACCTTTCTATAAAAGAAACTATACCAATAATTTCATGTCATATCCAAATCAAGAAACTTATATATTAAAAAAAAGAATAGATTATGAACCTTTAACATTGGCTTGGAGATAGAATTCAGTGCTATCAGGGCCTAAGTTCACATCTTTCACAGGCTTGTAAACCACACCTTTGGTTTTGAAGAAATCCATTATTAGTCTAAGGAATTTGTTAATCTTTAGAAGATGAACAGAAAAATGGAAAAATGAACAAAATAGATGAACTTGATGTATATATATTCCTAATTTTCATAATGATGATTTTGATTTGGATTTGGATTGATAACTACTAGAAAACATGTCATTTTCATTAACAATGAGCATTTTGCATGAAAAGAACTAAGAACTCAACTTTATATTCCTCCTGCTATTCTTATTCCTGCTTATATATACATAGAAGATTCCAAATTCAAAAAAATTTAAAAAAAAAAACTCTATTTCATTAATATAAAATTGTTTTAGTTTGTTAATTTAATTGACAAACATCAATGTGATCAATTTTTACACTTTTCTAAAACTCAACAACTTCAAAAAATTACTTACATTTTTAATTAATTATTATTGGTGAGATATCTAAAATATTTGACTTTAATTATATTTAATAGAATATTAAACGTGTTTAAATAAGAAATTTAGAATTTATTAATAAATATTTATTAAAGGGTATATGATGTATTTCAACACAAGAGTAAATAGAATCTACTCCTCTTTTACGAAGGATTGCAAAAACTATCACCCAATCATCTGCTCTTAGACCCTGACAGAACTCTACGTCATCAAATGCAAAAATAAATAAATTTAAGATTAAATAAATTAATGCTACAAATGAAAATGTTAAAATTTAAAATTGTAATTTAAATGACCACTCATTCCTGCTTATATATACATAAAAGATTCCAAATTCTATTTTATATATATATATATATATATATATATATATATATATATATATATATATATATATATATATATATATATGGTTTTTTACTTTAATGCATTAAAATTTGAGTGGTCCATTGAAAAAAAGTTGTTATATATGATGGTTGTAGCATTTTTGGGGTTGACTACTAGAAGGCAGATACACGTTGATGTAATGTCCTATAAATTTCGGCCATTTAATGCTTTGTCATAGGGGTCTATGTAAATGTTTGGTTTTAAACTAGTGATAAATTTAGTTGGAATTACGATTCTCATCTACTCGGTTGTAGGGGAAACCATATCCTAAAGCCGTCTAAATGAAGTAATGGAATATGTTGAGTTTGATACTCTTTCATTTATTTATTTATTTATTTGTTAAATGAGGAAAAGAGAAAACCAAAATATTATGTTCTAATAAAGGACCTATCTTCAATATCTATTAATGGTGTTGAAGACGGACACTAGCTAGTCTTTCATGCACCATCACAGAAGACTATTTGTGATTAGCACCTAAATTGGTAAGAATATCCACACATGATAAAAGTTTCATTCTTTAATTAGGTAACTTCGAATTAGTTCCGATGAAATCTTAATATATTTTCCGCCACTAACTCGATGACATGGAGAGAGTCACAAAAATATATTTTATTAAACTTATGTTTCAATAAAGAGCAATTGATGTTGATAGAGCTTGAATATCTACATGTTACTTGTTTGACAAGTTCCACAATATTATATTCCGTAATAATCAAATTAGAATCGATCACCTGAGTTGCACACCACACTGACATAACTTATTTGTCTTGAGTTCGTTAATGTACTACCATCATCTTTTAAAATTCAAGTATTATTGTCACTATGTTGTTGACACACTTATCTTGGAAGCCGGCGAGAAGGAGAGAAATTTGAGCTATCATACATTCAATGTGATATGCGATGTTGTGAAAAAGCGGAGACAATCGTAAACTTAGCCAATGACTATGTTCTTTCAGAGACAAGTCTACTTTCTTAATAAAAAGAGTAATATTACCTTTCTCATTTTATATATCCTCAATTAGCTATATCCTTACAACTCCTAAAGAAAATTTTATTTCTTATCAATCAAATAGACATGCAACCGACAACCAAATCAGAGTACAAAATTTTCCCTCTGTTTATGAGTTTTCTAAAATGTGCTCTTAATACTCAAGTTAGCGTGATTGTTATGCCATCAAAATATAATTATTAATGTATCCTCAATTTCTGACAAATATTGTCATCAAGACAACTCTTTTCGGTTTTTAGATTTTACCCATCCTAAATTTTGATTGAATTTTTCATAATCAATTACGTCTTTCTTATTCTAAAGTCTTCTTAAACACAATAGAATTGTAATGAATTTTGTTGGGTGAACGAAATAGATTTGTCAAATTATTATTCTAAAGTCTTCTTAAACACAATAGAATTGTAATGAATTTTGCTGGGTGAACGAAATAGATTTGTCAAATTATCCATGATTACTTTTTCCATTAAGTGGATTGATGTGGTTGATAAATGATGAAGTAATATCATAAAGAGAAAGATGTCTCATAATTGGTGGTGTATTATTTCAACTATTTTAGAATGAGGATGGCATTGCTAGCATTTGAGTTATTTTGTGCATTATAAGTTTTCTTTGGTTTCTTGGTCAAGTTAGTAAATGCAATATTTTCTCTCAAGTAATTATTCTAAGTAAAAAGAAAATGACATGAATCTTAATCAGTGATATTAATAAAAATATATATTTTTTTACTTTTCACCACAGGTACAGTCTGTTCGGAGTTCTGACATCAAGTGGTTACAACTTCCTCCCAATCGCCGTCGTTCTCTCTACCAAATCTAGCATCAACCAACTATTTAAAGTTAATACTTTAATACATTATTCATTTAGTTCAAAAATATTTAATATGGAAAAATTAATTCATTAAATATCATCTAGAATATATTAATAAATTTATCTCTTATTTTACATGAAATATAAAATAAATAAAAAATTAACTTACTTTCTTAACAAGAATATTTAATCATTGTTTGTTGTTTAATCATTGTTTGTTGACATCAAAGTAGTCCTATCACAATATTTTTTTTTAGATTTGACCAATAGTGATAAGCAGATTTAAACATATTGACCTACAATTTTGAATTTTTTGGGTTGACAACATTGATGTATAGTCCAAGGCCATTTAATGATTTTCTGTAGCTCTCTGTATATATTTTGCTTTAACTAGTGAAAAAAATGGTTGGGATTACGGTTCTCATCTACTAATGAGTTGTAGTGGAAACATCTCCTAAAGTCGCGTACATGAAGCAATCGAACTTGTTAAACTTGTAGGGCATATGGACAATTATTAATGAAATTGGTATCCAAAAATGGCTTTTACTTTGCCTTTTATGATTGAATTTAATATGATGGTGATGGAAAAAATCAACATGGCTAAGAAATTGTAGAAACGACAGTTTTTTTTTTAAGTGAAGACGCATTAATACTTGAGTAAAAATAAGACACATAGTATTACTGAATTCGTATATATTAATGGTTTTGGTAAGATTTTATGAGAGAAATTTTGCTAGGTCAAAATGTATTTGTTATAAAGATCATCACAAGCTGAGACTTTGTCTGCAGTAGTTATACCAAACCAGTGAAGTAGAGTGGAAGTGTATCATCATATTAGGTAAAAGGTTCAGATATCAAGCTCGTGACAAGACCCATTAGGCATATCCATGTGTGTCTTTTTATCATGTCCAATTTTTCTTTCTGTAAAGTGACATGTATGCTAAATTTCAAGATTACTCACCCTTTGAAAGTAATTTTAAGGAGTACAACTACTAACATGTAGAGTGTTGATATGTTGATGTAATGTACAACGAACACCAAATATAATATATGATATGGCAGTTGGGAAAATAATGATGATAATGATCAAATTGGTATAAATTGAAAAGTGTGGAGGAAAGTATCAGGAGGATAAGATAACGATGGGAGATTTTTATTTTTGCATGGGTGATAATGGAAAACTATAAATAAGAAGCGGTGTGTCTTGTAGTGCATGTGTGGGGTTCATTTAATAAACTTGAACTTTGTAAGACGTGTGGGAAATGAGTTGCATTAATGTTACATCTTTCTAGTTTCATAACCATGTGATCGTGTTAACTTCCTCACTGACCCTGCAACTGTAAGGTAAAATTGGGCAAATAAAACCAGTTGTGTAATGGACTGGTCAATTTCTTTTAAAATCATGTCACAATCATATCAGTTAAATATTATAACTACCAAGAATCAAGTGTTAGATATCAGCTCAGCCATGAACTCATGTTGACTATAATATAACGATGAAACAGATAAAGACATTAGTAACTTTTAAGTTGAGATACAGTGGTAGGGATCCTGGAAAAGTCCAGTGATACAATGTTATCAAAATCTATAATAAAAGTTGTTGACAATAGATGAGGGCTAAAAACTTAAATTGAACAATTGGTACACTGGATCTAGTACTTATGAGGTTGGATCAATGATACCCGGTCTTGCACGGTAATTTGAGATACCAGAAACATGGCCATAACATTTAAATGCTAATATGGCTTAGTGTCTCTATCAAAATGATAAGCCATCTTATATATACATCAATCTGAACGAGCAGAGGAATCTGAAAGGACCTTGGATAAGGTACTTTGTAGCAAAGACACTGACTCGACAGCAGATTTTGTAAACCAGCTGATCCCTACTTTAAGCCTATGCTCATCTGTTGGTAACCTCATCAAATAAGCAATCTTCCTAGCTGCAAAAACAGAAAAAGCTCAAGCTTATTTTTCTTCTTACTCTTTAAGTTTTTAATAGGTTACCAGCGTAGTGAAGAATGGCGGGTAAGACCAACATACCAGTATGGCCAACGGGACCTTCTAAAGTTAACCCCTCAATAAAACTCGGAGTAATAGCAGCATCACTTCTTCCCAATGTCATCATCTCACCTAGGTTCTGAAACCTAACACCCAGGTTGAGAATAAATGTAGAGTTAGGTGTACATTATGGAACAACTAAACAAATTTATTAGCAAATAACAAACTTCTGTGTCTGACACTTCCATGAAGGCCACCATAATGGGATATTTATAGCACCAGATTGGCTTTTTCCCTTTTATTAGCAAAATAAAGAACTTCTAAATGCAAAAATACCTAAATGGTAAAAGCGGGCGCCCATTGATTGCAGCCCAGAGATTCCAACCAGTAAAGTCTGCTTGTTGAAATGCAACCTGCAATGTAAAGGAAAAACAAAATGGGCAAACAAATATGTTAGTACTGTCAAAAGATTTCATAATAACATTAGATACAATGTCAATAAAATCACACCTGTGCAGTGGCTGGAAGGATCCTTCCATTTGAATCCCTTAATGCCGAAGAGTCACCAAGAGCAAATATCCTTGGGTGACCCTTAACACGAAGAGTTTCATCTGTTTCCGCCTGTCCCCTGGCATTAAGTGGAATTACAAATGGTACATCTGAATATTCCAGATGAGGAAGAGGAGGTTTGGATCCAACAGTCCACAATACCAAATCCGCTTCAACGATTCTACGCTGCACTCCCCTTTCAGCAGGTTGCAGTTCCAATATATACTTTTCAAAATCCGGCACTGTTTCAATGCTTTCATTCACCCCTGTCGGAGTATTTGTAGAGTCCAACTCACTGGCCCTCCGAATAGAGTTGACAAAATAACCCAATAAAAGTTCAACCTTCCTGGATGAAAGAACCTAACATCCACAGTATAATGTTTCCTTTCAGATATCATAAAATTGCTTGCAATAATACCAGCAATGGAATTTTAAGGATATAAATTTAAGGGTAAGAAAATACTACTGCTACCATAATTTAAGATAAGAGATAAGTGCATGCTAGAGAAGCATACAAAACCAGGATTACAAGTGATGCGTTCAAAAGTATTCAATATTTTAATTTCATCATGGAACACCGATGTAGCATTCAATTATGGCTAATGCTTGTTTGGTTTGGAATTAAGTTATTCACAGATTGATGTGAAATGTGTCTGCTAGAATGAGAATTACTTAAACTATGAATAAGAAAGTTTGTAGTTCAAAATGCTCAGAACTGATTTCTTCCGAATAGTTTTTCTAGATTTGACTCTCTCCATTTGATTTATTCTCCTAACCACATAATCTACAGGTCTTCTCTCTACATTCCCAAACCACCTAAGTCTATTTTCCACCATCTTTTCTACTATAGGTGCTACCCCAACACTCTTTTTAATATTGTCATTTCTAATCTTATCTTGTCTAGTCTTAGCACACATCCAACGCAACATCATCAGCTACGCTTACTTTTTCTCGTGTTGATTCTTAACCGTCCAACATTCTGTCTCGTACAACATCGCAGGTCTTACGGCAATCCAATAAAATTTTCCTTTCAGCTTGAGCGGTAACATTGTGTCACATAAAACTTCTGAAACCCTACTCCATTTTAGTCACTTAGCTTAATTTTTATGGTTTACACCCCCTTCTATTTCTCCATCATTTTAAATTACACATACAAGATATTTAAAACCACGTGACTTGTGGGATGATATGGTCTCCAACTTTCACCTCGAGGTTAGAAACGCTTCTCCTTTTGTCGAACTTACATTCCATATACTCCGTCTTACTTCTGCTTAGGCAAAAATCATGCGTTTCTAAAGTTCCTCTCCAAGTCTCTAACCTCTCATTTAAATTCTCATTCGACTCTCCAAGTAGGACTATATCATCTGCAAAAAGCATGCATCTCAATGCTAGCTCTTGAATGTGTTTCGTGTGTACATTCAAAATTGAAGTAAAAAGGTAGGGGCTAAGGTTTGAAACTTGATGCAAACCTATTGTAATAGAGAAATCGTCTGTCTCTCCATCCTGTGTTAGCACACTAATCGACAGCCTTTTACCTCTCCGCCTTGTGTTTGCACACTAATCGATACCCCTTTATACATATCTTGGATAGCTCGAATATATGCAATTTTAATCCCTTTGTTCTCTAGGATTTTTCCCATAGTGCTAAACAATATGGCAAAAATGAAGACCATATTAAAAAAATTTAAAACTATGAAGACTAATAAAAATTTCAAATTACAAGGACCCATTTTAGTTTTTCTAAAAATTACAAGAACTTACAAAGTAATAACTCAAATAAATTATCAAGTCTTTCATAGAGGACTCGATGAGTTTTCTTAGACTCGGTTTGCGATTTAGGAAGATAGGGGAAGGGATGGTTTCAAGAAAATATAATTGGAGAAAATATAGAGAAATCTTTAATATTTTTTAAAAGAATAATTTTGCATAGAATAGTAAATAAATGTTTATCATTAAAATATTTTTAATTTTCAAAATATATAATAATATAGATATTATATTTGAACAAATTATTTAAGTCCTCCAAACCCTTCCTCCAATATAATTTTTTAATTCCTCAAATTAGAGGGACTTTGTATTATGAATAAGAATAAACCCTCCAAAACCCTCTCCGTCTAAATGCCTCCAATCTTTTCTCTCAATCATTCAATTTTTCAAAGTCTTCTCCTCCCTTCCCCTCCAAACTCCCAAACAAAGGCTTAGGGATCATCAAGCTTAAGCAAGCAGCATTATCTTGACATAATTGGGTTACATTTCTTCAACCCAAACAATGAACAATCACATCATAAATTTGAGCACTTAGTTTTTAGTTTTAGAGTCACTAGAACATTTTAATTAGTATTTCATTTAACATCTTCAAACACGAAGCTCTAGCTCTCTATATATCTGACTTCACTCGATTACAATTTATTAAAATCAAACAGTATAAAAGAAAATTTTAAAGAGAACAGTATATCTCACTGCCTTGCCAACTGCCATAGAGTAGTGCAAAGCAATATTGTGTGGATCATCACCTAATTGCTCATGGCTGATCAAAATAGATATTTGAGTTCCTGTAAGCATTAAAGTTAAACTCTAAACGACTTACTTTCAGTGCAGCTTCCCTATTGCCAGGTGGGGCAGTTGGGCAGATCGTTGTTTCATTATTAATAGCTCTAACAATTCCCCTATTTTGTAATCGCTCTGCTACTGTTGCTGCTAATTCAATCCCGGAGTATCCACAACCAACAATTGCCACACTAATTTGGTGGTCCTTAGTCTTACCAAAGGTCTTTCTCTCTAATATTGTCAATCTATTGTTAACTTTCTGCAACAAGAAACCAGCATGTAAAATCATTAAAATATAAGGATTGTATATTAGATCTGAGATATTAAAGAGTTGGCCAGTCCTATCACACACTTACACGTGCATCCTCCAGGGTTGAGAAAGGAATTGCAAATTCTACTGCTCCTGGTACAACTTCCAGCTTAGCTTCAGATCCTAATGCAAGAACCAGCCTGGCTGTCCGGCACGAAGAAATGGAAAAAGTTCAAATCAACAAAAACTATGCATTTATTTTATATATACTGTAGGCTTCCGGTGCACTTCATCTAACAAAAAAATAGATGGGTTCATTTTCCTTTTGCAGATAATTTAGATACACAAATAAACATTTCGGTATATACTACAGCAGAGAATCTTGCCCATAAATCCTAATCATTACTGTAAGAATAAACTAAAGAGCATGGTCACAGCAAGTATCCTAATTTTTACAAATTGTCGAATCTAGGTTAGTATGAAGAACACAGAACCAGAAAAAAACATATTATCTTGAGCAGCATATAAACTTAATTAATGCCAGGATACCCTGAGGTACTTAAATAGTTCATATTGTACCAGTCATATTCGATATGAAGGCCACTTTCAAGATGAACAGTTCCTCCACGAGTAGATGCATTGGATCCATTCGCCCTCAAATGATCAGAGGGCTGCAAGACTTTTACTCTATCTTTTAAAAACTGCACGCCAGTGTTTGCCAGCAAATCCGAGAAGCGAGGAGCTATTTCCCATTCATCCACCTCTGTGTGCCATAATGTAATTCTAATTAATCATACATGAAACAAAGAAAACTGCAGTTGTGAAATAATTATAATACTGCATACCACCAGATAGAAGCTCGTACAACAGTGGCTTGAAAACAAATCGTTCAGATTGGTCAACAAGAGCAATCTGTTCCATATCATATAAAGAATTTTATTTTTATACAATACATCCCCAAGAAACAAAAAGTGCAGAAAAATCAACAACTAAATCATAGTGCATGTATATAAAAAAAGGATCATAATGATAGTTGTACATTCAACTTGCAAGAGAAGAACAAAATATATTGCAGCTTATCATGTGAGTTAGGCCTTGCTTGGATAAACAGTTCAAGATAGCGCTTATAGCATAAGCGTTTATCATATAGGTGTTTATGTATAAACTATTTCCATATAAAAGATAAAGTTAGATTGCATTCTTATAAGCTATAAGTTGCTTCATAACCTATCATGGAGAGCTTATAGAAATAAGTTGAAAACAGTTGCAGACATGTCATAAGTTGTTTTCATAAGTTCTTTCAAACACACTCACAAGTGCTTATATCAGTAGATAAATTTAAATAAGTCAATCCAAACAAACTCTTAATCCATTCCTCACCATGCAATCATAAGTCATAACATATGATCGGAAGTCGGAATTCAAGGAATATGCTCCAAAGTTATTCCTATCACAGATTTTGCATGAATTTCCAAACATTTGAAAGAACTGAATTGAATTTGAATGTTAAAATACTTACATGTGGCTTTTTGTCTTTGGGCCACTGGAGTGATTCCAACCTTAAAGCAGTATATAAACCACCGAATCCACCACCTAAAATACACACTCTAGGCTTCTGCAAACCATGAATCAGAGAATATATAAACAATTACAAACAAGTTAGCAAATTCTACACAAATTCCATATCCAAAATTAACAAAGTATCCACACGAAACCTTGTTATCAGGCCAAACGAAATTCGTGTGCGCCTTTACGGTTTCAGATATTTCATCCACAACACCTCCATTGCCGCCGGAAGCGAAAAACCGCAACTGTAACCGTTTTCTGGCTGAGTTTGGAAATGAAGATGGATTGATTCCCCTGGTTCTCCAGCTACTCGGGAACAGCGTGCTCCATTGTTTCGCTCCACCTTATAGAAAGAAGAAGAAAAAGTGATTCCGATAGTGTTGAATTTACACTAATTGTTAAGAGGAAAATGAAAACAGCGTTAATTTAAAATTTGATAGAAGAGAAATAGAGCATACGGTGAAAAGCGACGACGGTGGGTGATGAAGTTAAAGCAATGTGTGACATTTTGGAAAAGATAGAATGGAATTGGTATGAAGTTAGGGTTGGTTTTATGGAAGTAGTGGAGAAAAATAGAATTGAAGAAATGAAGCAACCGCGTGGTAGTATTGGGTATGGTTGTTCTGCTTCCACGCTTTCTGCCTCTTCTCGACTCAACGGTTGCTATCCAACTCAGAGAATTTCTTTGGCCACCTCCCAACCTTCTAGCTCATCTATGATGAAAAATCCAGAATACCCTGACTTCGGAAATGAACTTCCGAAAGGTAAGAAAAAGGTGTTTTCGGAGATGCATCTCCGAAAGCGCCTTTTTTTAAAAAAAAATTTGACTTATTTCGGAAATGCACTTTCGAAAACACCATTTCGGAAGTTCATTTCCGAAATACTGCGCGTTTTGCAGATTAAGCAAAACAGCCCCCTCCCCCTAATCATTTACCCTAATCTTCTTCCAAACTCACACCCCAAGAGATTTTTGTGCAAACCAGTTCCAAGCTACCTCAAAGGCTCCAACTACTTGCTCTATTACATTCAAAAGTCCTCAAATCCATTCAATCGGTAAGCATTTTGATTTTAAGATCTATGATTAAAATGTATATTAGGATATTTACAAATAGCAAAAAATGTATTAGGTTAGGTTTATACTGATATTTAGGATGTTTAGAATGTGTAGACATAGGTTTGATGTTTGGTTTTGGGGTCTGCCATGGGAGTTGCAGAAAACTCCATCGCAGGGGTGTTTCGGAAGTTCATTTCCGAAAACACCTCCATCCTAGTTTTCGGAAATGAACTTCCGAACAGTATCAGAATTTCAATTATTTTTGTTTCTTCTTTTGTCTCGCATATTAATCGATTTCAATTGTTTACAGGAACATGTCAGGCAACCAACCAGCACGCATCAGACAGGGGAGAGAGTCTCAGACTGCGTCGGCTAGACGCGAGCGGGCGGCGGCGCAGCTGGCGTCGACCCAGGGACGGGGGCAGGGCCGGGGATGCCGTGTGCGAGTTCCCGTGGACGTGGGAGAGGGTACATCTGCTTCAGGATCTAGGAGTCGGCTGGCTCGGGTATCTTCTTCCCGCCAGCGAGAGGAGGAGGAGGAGGTGGAGGAGGAGGTGCCAGTGCCATACCGCGAGCCGGAGGGTGTACCGGATGTTGACCCTCCAGCCGGGGAGGAGGATGAGCAGGAGGATGGCTATCCGGGAAGGCCCTTTGACACTTCCGTGCTGATTCACTACCACGATCACGTCGCTCGGCGGATCTGGGAGGGAGAGGTATTTTTTTAATTTAACCGTTTATTTGTCACCATTTTTTGTAATCTAACCGTTTATTTGTCGCTTATTTAATATATGTCCGCTTATTTAATATATGTCGCTTATTTGTTTTTTTTTTGTAACAGGAGAGAGAGCCGCTGAAAATGGTCAACCACGCCCGCAAGATTTTTAGTCTGTTTAAACCAGCAGCTGAGTGGTTTAACGACCATGTGCGAGGTTCAGGGCTCAGCGGGCTCTGCATGACGGGGTACACCACGATCAGCACCGACATGCAGGGGGCATTTATGGAGCGCTGGCACAAGGAGACGTCCTCTTTCCACTTGCCGGTTGGGGAGATGACGATCACCTTGCACGACGTGCAGTGTCTTCTCCACCTGCCGATTAGGGGGCCGCTGTTGACCCACTCCAAGATCCAGAGGGTGGAGGCCATTAAGTGGATGATGCTCTACTTGGGCATGGAGCACGAGGTTGCTCACTATGAGTGCGCCACGACTTCTGGGCCTCATGTCCGGTTCACCACATTGAGCACTTATTTTGAGCACCACCTGGACGCGGCTGCCGAGGCTGAGGGTGTGGGTAACGAGCTGTTCACAGAGTATCACCGCGGCTGCGCTCTCCGGTGCTGGTACATGCATGTGGTAGGCGCTGCATGCTTTGTGGATAAGAGTGCCAAGTACATCGACGTGACCTACCTCCGCTACTTCATGGACCTGGATACCGTTCACCAGTGGAACTGGGGGGCAGCTACTCTGGCATATCTCTACCAGAAGCTGAATGAGGCCTCACACTGGAGAACGAGGCAGTTGGTCGGATCCTGCACACTGCTTACGGTACGTTTTATTTTAATACATTATCGTATTTATTTATTTATTTATGTTTCGTATTTATTTTTAATACATTATCGTGTTTCTGTTTTAGAGCTGGATCATCTCCTACTTCTCCCGCATCCACGGCTTTCACATCGATCCTGCGTACGTGGACGCCATGCCTAGGGCCGCCAGATACGCTCTCCAGAGGGGGAACGATGCGGTGGGACCATACCGTCTGTACTTGGACTGCACGATGCACGACGACGTCACCTGGAGGCCGTTCGTCGACTACGCTCAGATTGTCCCCTTTGACGGCATTGCTCTATATTCAGGCTGGTTGGCATGCGGGACCGGCATCATGGTCCGGTATCTCCCTGAGCGGTGCATGCGTCAGTTCGGATTCGTGTAGCGGATACCCAGGTCACCCTTTGAGGCAGCTCCCGACACAGTGACCCGAGTGCAGCTCACTGCCATATGGGAGGACTGGCAGCATCATGTGGTACCGCAGGAGTACCGTCTCACTCGGGTCACCCAGGACTGGCACGGTGAGGAGGGATACGTCACATGGTTCTACCTAGAGCTGTCAAATAAGCCCTATATTTGAAAGCCCCACTTATTTAGCCCCATTAAGGCCCTAATATATTAAGCCCCTATTGTTGAAGATTTATTTTAGGCCCTAAAATTTTAGGCCCTCTACATAATGCATTTTTTTTTTGCCCCATTGAGAGGGCCCTATTTTGTTCCAAAACTTGCACAGTATTCTATTTGCACCAATATTCCATTTTGTGTTCTGTTCAGTAAAGAGTTGTAATTATTCATTTGTTAAAAAAAAGGACTTTTATTTTAAAACATAATCCTTTGATTCTTAAATCACATTTATAGTGGTAGCCATATCTTTTTATGTCTTTGAACCCACGTCAGTAATACATCTTGCTTCAACTTCCCACGTATACTTAGATTAAGATCTAAAAATTTAAGAATTATAATTACTCATTTGTTAAAAAATACTTAAATGTTCAATAAGTTAAAAATTTAAGAATTATAATTGTTTATTTGTTAAACAGAAAGTACTTTTATTTTAAAACCAAACTAATGAAAGAGACTAAAGAGAAGTATATTTGTTAAAATCAGTATTATTTGAATTTATTTTCTATCTGTATAGTTGATTTGCCATTAAAAAGGCTAACTGATATTACTTCACATAATATAATTATTTTATCGTAATTTGTTATATTAGTGAAGTTTTTTATTGATAAGATATATAAGTTGATAATACATAAGTGTTTAGTAAGTGCGGTTAATGATTTATAAAATATGAGCTTCATTTTTTTTATTTTTTGAAAAAACTCTTTTTAAATCTTTTTTAAAAAGTTGTTTTATTTTGAAAATTTTTAACAGATTTATTTTTTACTTTTCAAAATTTTGTTTTTTTTAAAATTTTATTTGGGCCTTATGGCCCCCTTTTGAATTTTAGGGCCTTCTAACTTTAGGCCCTATGCATTTGAGGGCTTACTATTGTTAAACCTTTTTAGGCCCTCTTATTACTGGGGCTGGGGCCCAAATTAATTGGCCCCTTAAATTGACAGCTCTAGTTCTACCGGGTGTCCCATCCTCTACTGAGACCCGACGTTCCCGGCGCTCCTAGGCCAGCACATGAGGAGATCCTGGAGAACCAGCAAGCCGAGGATGACCACGCCATTGATCTCCTGCCGATCCGCCAGCGGATAGAGATGCTTGGGCGAGACGCCTTGGATCGGGGTGTCGTTCTTCAGGGCGGTCCAGATGCAGTCGCCGTGATGGAGGCGATCGTCACTGATGCGGGCCGTGCGGCGGGGTACAGGCGGCAGAGGAGGGCTCAGGGTGAGAGGGTTAGGCACACCCAGTAGTGGTCGGGTTTATTTATTTTTTGTTTTCGGATTGTACATTGCGCACACAATTACTATTTGGTTCGGCTTGTATATATTATTTGGATTTTATTTATCGTATTAGTATTTTCTGTTTATCTGTTGCTTATTTTATTTGGCGTTTGCGTTTAATTAAAATGCGAGACTGTTTAAGAAATAACATAAAAAAAACACAGTTTCTGCATAATTCGGAAATACTTCCGAATTCACCCATGAGGTGTTTTCGGAAGTTCATCTCCGAAGACACCCCCCATGAGGTGTTTTCGGAGATGAACTTCCGAATTATGGAAATTTTTTTAAAAAAAAAACGCTTCGAAAGTTCATTTCCGAAGCAGGGGTATTTTGGGATTTTCGCTGGGGGTGACCCCCATAGGGAGGTGGCTAAAGAAATTTTCCCAACTCAATGTAGTAGAGTTGGCCTATTAATCGATATAGAAGGGATTGGGATTTTTAAAAGTGTATTTAGTTAAATTGTTAATGCAAGATGTTTGAACAAAACTTTTAAGCTATGATTGGGTATATGGGCTAGAATGCACCGGGCAGAATTGAATTGAATGGAATCAAGTTGAATGAAATGGAATGAAGATTTCATTTTATTGTTAGTGTATTTTTTTAGAAAATTTCTTTATTCACCTCCCTATGGGGGCACCCCCTGCGAAAACTCAATTTTACCCCGCTTCGGAAATGCATTTCCGAAATATATTTTTTTTCAAAATTTTTTCAAACTTCGGAAGTACATTTCCGAAAAAATCCCAAAAATTGGGATTTTGACAAATTCGGAGATGCATCTCCGAAACAACAAAAAAAAATCTAAAAAAATCCCAAAAATTAATTTTATGATATTAATTAATTCATATATCATAAATTTGATATAATTTATGAGTAATGAATAATAATAATTATATATTTTGATATAATTTATGAGTTATGAATAATAATAATAATTATATATTTCTATTCTGATTCATATTTTAAAATTTAAAATAATTTTAATTAAAATAATTAAAATAATTTCACTTACAAAATGAGTTATAATTTTTATTTATATATTTATAATAATTATTATATATTTACAAAAAAAATTAAAAAAATGAGTGTTTTAATTTATATATTGATATATTTATATAATTATTATTATATATTTATAAAAATTATTATATATTTATATATTTATATAATAATTATTATATATTAATTATAAATATATTTATATATTTATATAATAATTAAAAAAATTAAAAAAATAGTGTTTTAATTTATAATAATTATTATATTATTATATATTTATATAATAATTATTATATATTTATATATTTCAGTTATAAAATTAATAATTATTATTATATATTTATATATTTCTATTCTGATTCATAATTAAAAATGAGTTATAAATTTTTATTTAGTTTAAAAAAATTAAAAAAAGATTTTGTCTTAATTTTATTTAAAGAATAAATTTTATATTTAATTCTAAATAATCAAAATTTAATTATGAAATTAAAATGTTTTTGATTTATATAAGTTAGTAAAATAATTTTTAACTTTAAAATTGTTTAGGAAATTTTGATTCACCTTGATTTTATTGATTCACCTTCATTTTATTGATTCGCCTTGATTTTATACCTATTAATTGTATTGATTCACTTTGATTTTAATTTTTTAATAATTATTGAATTCTTTCGGAAGTGTATATCCGAAACATTCCAAGACCAATTTAGTCTTGGAATATTTCGGATATGCATCTCTGAACACACCCCCAAGGGGATTTTTCGGAAATGCATCTTCGAAAACTCAAAAAAGGGGGTGTTTTCGGAAATGCATCTCCGAAAACACCTTTTTTTCGTGTTTTCGGAAGTGCACTTCCGAAATCACCCTTTTTTTCAGAAAAAAAGTGATTTCGGAGATGCATTTCCGAAATATAGGGGCATTCTGGGAATTTCGGCAGCGGTGGCCAAGAAGGTTAGGAGGTCTGTTAAGAAATTTCCTTTTTTTATCATTTATGATTTAACGGTACATAATTTAACAAATTAGTTTATTCTATTGTATTTATTCAAATTAGGGAAATAAAAATGATAGGATTGGATGGAACATGATGGAATGTTACATCAATTATTTATAAATTCAAACAATAGAATTGAATTATGCATAACTTTGTTTCGTACTGGAATCACAAATTGAGTGGGGATCAGAGATAATGGGGATCTAAGCTTTCGGTGCGGCAGAGAGAGGATTGGCCTGCAAGATTAGCACTCTAACGCTTAAGTCAGTATGTGAAGGAGAAAAGTAAATTAAAATTGAGTTTGAAATTGAATATTTAAAATGGTGTGTTCGGTATATATAACGGAGATGATATAACAAACTTGATAATTGTTAAAATTGGATTGCAGAGAGCCGTTAGATGCATTGGGAGACTGGATCCTCTATTTTCACTTTCAAGGTAGTTCTCGCATGTTAGAAAGTTTTTGGAAAGATTATGCCTCATTTAGAGTGGTCGTCGGGAATCAATATGGTCGACTCATAACAGTTTCCCTCCACGCCTTTGTTTCTGCGTAGTAAGGCAAGTGCTTGTCGTATTAGCCTCAGAGGCTGGCCATTATTTCATATATCCCAGAATAGACACTTTAGTTTCTTGCGAATTCGCGTCTTTTATGCCCCGAATTTTAAACGTTTTTCTGAGATATCCTCGTTACGACCCTTGGGAACTGGGGTACTTGAGTGTTGTGTGTGAGTGATTTGAAGTGTTTAATATAGTTTATTTTCTCTTTCTTTTGCATTGTAATATACGATTCATGAAGAGTCAACTTTATATTTATTTCAGATGTTTTCCCAATTTGTTGTAATATTAATTCCTCTTGATCTTTTGCTTTCATGTATCTGGAAAAGTTACTATATCAGGAGTAAAATATCACAGAACTTCATGGGTGGATTATGCTTATTCTTCAACCATTTATGTCTTTTCCAAAGACTGTAATCTTAATGGAACCTTTCTTGAGGTGGGTCCATCATCATATTAGGGTGTCTTGATCCCTAGTGAAAATGATCGCATATGTAGTGAATATGGCGATTGAGCCATTCCTTTTTATGAATGCATCTTCTCGGTCCTAGGCCTTCGTCTCCCTTTCAATGTTTTTGAGACGAAAGTTCTTAAGCATTTTGTAGTGACTTCATCGCAACTTCATTCATCAATTTGGGTGTATGTGAAATTCTTCTAATGCTTTTGCAAATATTTAAAGGAAAAACCTTTCCTGACCCTTTTATTTCATCTATTTCATTCTTATCATGGTCATGTGACTCGTACGGGGTAGAGGGTTATTTTCTATGGTGTCGATTGTCTGGGGCTTCAGGTTTTTTCTAATAGCTTGCAATTGTTTGAAGACTGGTTCTTTTTTGTTACCCATATCAACTCAAAAGCTCGTGCAATGATACGCATTGCAGGAGGCGGAGCAAAGGGTAATTGTGTTGAGTCGTTCCCTAGTATTGGACCGAGAGTCATGTCCTCATGGGAAATAAGCTATATGTATATTGTTAGTTTTCTGGTTTTAGAGTTGGCTTAATTTTTATAAAACAAATAAAAGAACTTGTATGCATAAGTATATAAGAACAACAGGTACAACAAATAATCTCACTGGAATGATAGAACATGTTATGTTGGAGAAATTCAACATCTGGAATAACATGTCACATGGGATGTTACGACATCGTGCCTAGCTAAAGTGAAGAATTAAATCTATGTGATTTAATTACAACAGAAGATTGTAGAATAGTCAGGGATATTATGCAAATCAAATAAAGGCGTGATATATTATATAACAGGTCTGAAGAATCAATATGAAGATTTGAAGAATCATTCAGGCGAAGCAAATCAGAATATTGAAGATTATATAGTTTCTAATTATAGAGATATTCTTGGAAACTAACAGATTGAAGACCTTGATTGTAGCAAAAGTTACTGCTATATTGGAACAACAAATTTGCTGTAATTGAAGGCCCAAATTCAGTTGGGTATAGGTTATAATTAGAAGACTTTGTAACCGAGAAAAAGAAGACAACCACCGAGCATAAAAGATATAGTCATTAGGGTTTGTCAAGGTAAACCTCCCGACCTGTGGGAAGGTTACCTATGTGATCCTCGAAGCCTGTAGGCAAGAGGAGTATTGTTCTTGGAGGAAGCTTTGAAGTAACTCCAAGTTCGTGGTCATAGTCAAGGTTCTTGGCTAGGGATTATCATGGAAGTATGTCTTCCAAACCTTTAGATATTTAAGACTAGAAGGAGATGGATATTAAGTCGTTGCTACAGCTCCGGGATTGGAGATATGTACAATATCATTGTGATGATTGGAATTGGTATGGGGATATTCCATATCTAGGGATGACCTAGGTAGAAGGGTCATTGGGTAAGGATTAAGTGAGGGGTTGCTTGGGACTAGTTTAACTCCGAATTAATACTGCTGATAGTGGACTTCATTCCTGACTTAGTATGCCCCCAAAGTAGGTGTGATTTCACCGAACTGGGTTAACAATTTCTGGTGTCTTTTATCTTTCAGTTTGGCATAATTCTGTGTATATTCTTTGCTGATTGTTTTTGATAGATCACATGTCTCGACATCTTTCACGAAATCTGAATCTGTTACGCCAGAATTTCATATACAAAGAGGATGACATTTCCTAAAAGGAGCT
This sequence comes from Vicia villosa, assembly GCF_029867415.1. Taxonomy (NCBI): domain Eukaryota; kingdom Viridiplantae; phylum Streptophyta; class Magnoliopsida; order Fabales; family Fabaceae; genus Vicia; species Vicia villosa. Next base: position 143,150,833 of record NC_081184.1, on the reverse strand, counting down.
ATATAAGAATAAGCGATGATGAATTTCATGAAGGATCTAAGTTACTTTGGGAGCGGTTGATCTCCACCGTATTTCCCTCTTCTTGGTTTCTCCAGAGCGTTTGATAGAATTTATTAGCTCCCACAAGATCAACATTGATGGTGACAACTCCCGCTGAAGGTTATGGTACTTAATTTTGAGATGCACAAGAGAGGCTACAACATCCAAGATGGCTTTAAAAGGTCTTCCCATTATACAATTGCAGACGCTCCTGCACGGGATCATCAAAAAGGGGGAGTATGTGAGTGCACTTGCCTATTATATGTTTTGAATGATGTCAAAACTAGGAAAACTTTGGCATTTTTGTACATTGAACGATACCTATGAGTCATGATGTACACTTTTACGTTAGGGATCTTAGAATGCACCTAGAACATATTTGGAAAAGGTATCATGCATCAAAAATGAATTACATAGCATTAAAAATTATTTTCAAGCTTTAAAAATCACTTTTTGCTCAAAACACAAGTGTATGTGTTGACACATACCTTTTATATGTCAACACATGTGCTACAATAATAAAGCATGTAACTTCTATTTCTATGTGTTGGCTCATGTGTCAACACATGTTGTCTATGCATTGACACATGCATTTTCATGTCGACATATGTGCTGCAATTTTAAATTTTGTAGGTCTATGTGTCAATATATACGGTTTTTAGGTCGACACATGTGCTGCAGTTTTAAAGCTTGTAGCTTCTGTTTGAATGTGTCAACACATAACCTGATACAGCTAGACACATGCATCAATACTGGTCAACACATGACTTACGTGTGTCGACACATGCTGTTATTTTTAGAAAATTTGCATCTTTTTTCACATTTTTAGGTTTCCCTTTTGCCTCCAACTTGTAGCATTATAAATACATCATACGTGTATCATTTTCAATTTGATGACTCTATAAACACATACTAAGATTGTTCATCATCATCAACCTCTATGCATACACACAAACAAAGTTTACATAATCATTCATTATTTAGGTGTCATTTAGACTTGGTTGATAACGTTCAATTGTGTGTTATAACCTAAGGTTGGGTTGAGAATCATATGGGGTTTTATCGAAAAAACTATGAGGGTTTTTATTCTAAGATTAAGATGTTGATTTGGGGTTTTTTGACAAGAGTTACACAATTGGATTCGATCGAGTGAAGAGCTTTGAAGAATGGGTGATTCTTGCAAAGGAGTAGTGTGAGACGATGAATCAATTGATAATCTTGGGTGACAATAACTCGCAATTTAGATTCGACCGGGTGAAGGCTTTGAAGAACAATAATTTTTTGCAAAGGAGTAGTGCGAGATGGTAAATCAATTGGTGTTTGTTAGGTGACATGATCAAACTTAGATCAAGGGAAGATAATTGCAAGGATCAACATCAAACATAGGGTTTGTAGAGTTGAATTGCTTGGCATCTCTTGTAAACAATTTTTTGCATAGTAAGATGGATATCTTAATTCCGAATTGGAAATGGGGCAGACGTAGTTGTAGCGAGGACGATCGGCGAACTACCTAAACAACTTCTCATGTCCTCTCTCTTTATCTTTATCTCTTGCATTTAAATTTCCATTATCAAATTGTTAAACACATTGATTGAACAATTGATTCGTAAAGATTTTCTGGTAATTGCTTTGAACATTGTTGATTTGTTGATTATCTAACAATCAATTAGATTGTAAGAGGATTTTGTTATCAACAAACTTAAAGGAAAAAAACTGAAAAATCAACCGCACACCAAGTGTTCGATAATTTGACACTTTGAATTTTTGTGTTTAAATTGATTGGAAATTGATTGCTTAGTGATCACATTAAAACTGTTAATTGAGAATTTATTTGTTAATTAATTGCATCATTGTTATTTCATACAAAGGGTTGTGCGCATATCTGAGTATCCAGTAACTGGTTTTGTTTAGATGACTTTCGATCTAAACATGATAATTCCACTTGTTGTAGTTTAAATGTTTTCAAAACCTTTAAAATCTGTTTTTTTTTTTTAAGTTGGGGGATGTATTCACCCCTCTAGATAAGTTATCATCGTCTAACAAAAAGTGCTACCTACATGGATGTGGCCTACCTAAAATATGTCATCGACTTGGAGTCCATTCACAAGTGGAATTAGGGGGGTAGCGTCCTTGGTTTATCTGTACGACAACCTGAACGAAGCTTGTAAATAGACGACAAAGCAGATGACGGGTTCATGCACCCAGTTTACGGTAATTTCCAAATCCCACTATTAAGTTACAAACTAGTTTTTTTCTTTTTACACTTGTTATTGATAATTTTGTTCTTATTGGTTTTCAGGAATGGATACTTGCTCACTATCACTGCATCCACAGGTTTTCAGGTGACCCGACCTATACTTATGATTGGTCATATGCTAGTTGGTTTGTCCTTAACAGAGGAAATGATCATATTTTATCGTACCATGTGTATATTGACCGTACTTAGCACGACGATGTAAAATGAGGTCATATGGTGCTCACCGGGACAGAGTTTCATTCGACTCTATTTCCTTATACGCTGGATGCTTGGCATGTGGGGCCAACATCATGTGCATGTATCTGACTAAGCAATGCATGCATCTGTTTGGTTATGTACAGATTATTCCCAGATCACCCTTCCAAGCTACTTCTATACATATTGTCCGGAGAGACTTGGATGAAATTATGGCGGATTTGGTGAATCATCTGGTACCGGAGGAGTATCAGACTCATGAGGCCACATCTCAGTGGAGCTATGTTGAGGGTTTTATGACATGGTTCTCTAAAGTGTCACGCCCTTACATGACGTGGGACGCTCTTGGAAGTCCACCTAGGTCTGCTCATGAGGAGCTATTGGAGGATCAGCAGGCATTTGGCAACCATGACATTGATGTGTTACCGTGCAATCAGAACATTATGTGGCTTACACGTCAGAGCATCAAGTCCAGGGTGCTTGCGAAAGATGGAGATGAAGTGGTCATCCTAGCAGAGTTCATTCTTTCTAAGGCACGGAGTGTTGTGGTTTACCGTAGTCAGAGGAGTAACCAGGGTGTTAGGATTAAGAATACACAATAGAGTATTTTGATTATATTTTGTTTAATTTTAATCGACTTTGAGAACAATGGTTGTACTAATATATTCAGTTTCTATAATATTTGATTTTATTAAAGCTTTACGTGGTTCTATAATATTCGTTTTTATTAATCGTTGAAATAAATAACAGTATTTTTAATCGAATTGAAATTAGTTTTGATTGAAAACACCACAATAGTTAAAAAATGATTCTAGAAACTAGGGGTGTTCAAACCCGAACCGGTCCAATAGAAAACCGCAAAACTAAACCGAAACCGCAAAAAATTGCATTTAGTCCGGATGCGTTTGGGCCATTTTCTAACAGAACCGCGCGGTTCGGTTTGCGGTTTGTATTTTGCAAACCAAACCGCATTGTGTTACAAAATCTCTCTAATTAATTTTATTTTTTTTAGAGAAATCTACTAGTATTATGTGTATATTTTATCATATTCTTTGTATGAAATTTATTTTAATTTATATATCATCATAAAAGCAAAATATTATTCATTTATAAATACTATTTTGATAAAATATATTTTATCGTATTCTTTATATTACATTTATTTACGAATGCAATTTCATGTATACCATTCTTTAGACCTAAGATAAAATTATAAGACGCATTTTTATATATCAATTTATAAATTTATTTTGATAATTATAAACTTTTTTATGATAATGTATGAACAATTAAATACAAAATTATATTTTCCTATATACGTGTATATATGGCTCAATAATTTTTTTGTAAAAATTCGAACCAAGTCAAAACGCATTAGTTTGGATTGATTCAGTTCGATTTTATTTTTGAAAGTCAACCGAACCAAACCGAATCGTACGTTTTTTTCTCTTGCTGTTCGGGTGATTTTTAACGTCAAAACCGCACCACAAACACCCTTAGAAACACAAGCAAAATTTATGAGATGCATCTCAGAACCAATTTCCTTAAGAAACATGTTGGTTGTTTGATTTTATTAGGATAAAAGGTAACTTCAAAGAGACATCTCAGGATTTTTCTTACGAGTGAATTCAGAGATGCATTTTCGAACTAAATTTTAACAAAAAAAATAGTATTTTGTGCGTTTGGAAATGCATCTCTGAATTTACCCAAAAATATTTTTGAATTTTCAGAGGTACACCCCATATGGGATGCAAAATTGCTTATATTCTTAATCGGTTTTGACATCGAATTCTATTAAAATCAAACTAAATCGGTCTGCAAATACCCGTAGTGAAGAAGCCAAAAATGTGAATATCTTGGGACTCAAAATTAATGTTTCAAAGAAAATTCTGAGTGAGGTCGGGTGAGTAATGACAATGGTCTGAAATTTGAATCCAGCTAGACGTGAGAACATATGAGTAACATGTCGGTTCGACTGTAACATAATAATACAATTACAAACATCAAATATTCAACGGATGCCTTATACATTAAGAACATGACAATGACAACTTTCATCTGAAATTAAATTAAAAAATGGTCTTGCCGCACCAATACAGTCAATATTTTGGGACAATCAAAATCTATAATAATCCTCCAAATATCCCATAATAATACATATAATATTCACAAAATGACAATGAAACTCTTACCTTTTTTTGCTGTGTTCTTTCTTCCTAAAGAAGCAGCACACTACCGACTTTCTTTGGTCGACATTGGAAAACATTTTTTTTTCCAAAAAGTAATAGTTGGGGAAGCTTTCTAGTTACTTCTGCCATTTTTTTTCCTTCAAGTTCTCCATATCTCATCTAACTATGATGATATCATTCCATATATACAGCTAATAAACAATTTGAGCAAGTGGTTTCACTCACGCACACACATCTAAACATTTTTTATAACAACCTGGTCTCGGTTGGTTATCAATAAAAAATGTCTAGTACTAAAACACCAACAGCATAAAACCTGAAACTGAAAGCCGCAATAAATGTTACAGTTTCAACACACCATTTGCCTATAAAAACATGGGAACATGGCTTTCCGGTTCATGCACCAAGAAGAACATTGAGAAACACTCTTCACCACCAAAAGTGATGTCTGTGCTTCCAAGAAGTGTCACTGATGACGTTAACTTTGATGGTGAAAGTTTTCACAATTTCTCTGAGTGTTGGATGGTTGAGCAAAACAAATATCTGGATGAACTTGTAGCTGCGAATTCAGCTCAACCTCAGCTCACAGATGATACAATGCATACCCTGATTGATAAGGTTGTTGAGCATCATGAGTATTTCTACAGAGAAAAAGCTAGGTGGGCGAAGGAAGATGTTTTGTCCATGTTTTCACCATCATGGTTAAGCTCTTTAGAAAGAGCTTTTCTTTGGATTGGTGGTTGGAGACCAAGCATGGCATTTCATTTACTGTATTCAAAATGCAGTATGCAATTTCAAGCTAGGTTGAATGACCTTATTCTAGGACAAAAAACATGTGACCTGGGAGATCTTTCCGCGTCTCAGCTCGCCAAGTTTGATGACTTGCAGAGGAGGACTATTAGAGAGGAGAGGGAAATCACTGATATGATGGCCGAGCATCAGGAAACGATTGCCGATGCTTCCATGGTCGAGTTGTCTCATGTGGTTTCTGAGATGATTGGAAGTGGAGAAAATGAGAAGGAGGAGTTGGAAGAGAGAATTGAATCAGTTCTTGAAGCTAAGCTGGAAGGTTTGGAGAAGATTCTTCATAGAGCTGATGATTTAAGGCTAAGAGCCTTGCAAGGGATTGTTAATATTCTAACTCCAAAGCAAGCTATTTACTTCTTGATTGCTGCTGCAGAGCTGCACCTGAGGCTACATGAGTGGGGTAAGAAGAAGGATGATGCCAAAAAGAGCAAACAAGGTATTAAGGAGGGTGAAAGCCATAATTCATGACAGTGGCCATTAATTGGATTGGATCAATCAAAGGGAGTTGGGTGAGGGAACCTTATCTTGCACTACCTTGGATTTTAGGTTTATTAAGACTAAGATGATGAAAAATAAGAACAAATATGTTCACTAAGGCAGTTATCTATAACTATATGTTAAGGGGAAACAATATTTTGGTTTGACGTTTTTCTTCAATGATATTTATAGACAAATAATATTTGATTTTTCATTTATATTTTAAGTTAAAACAAATAGTTCCTCTGATCCTACTTATAATAAAAAAATTATTTTTTTGATACATTGAATAATTAATGTATGTGAACAATATAGACTAGATACATTGATCATTCAATTAATCTAAAATAGTCACATTAAACACAACAGAAACGCAGACATGCATGTACAAGCAAATGTCTTCTATTGCAAGAATGACTGGTCAATTAATCAGTTGCGACAACAAAAGTGATGTCATCTTCGAGCATTTTAAATTAAATGAGTATATGTAAACAGAGAAACCGCAAACAGAATCAAAATCTGAAAACAGAATTGGCATTATATGCAGGCTCAGACCATTCTTGCTATAAACAACACATTTATTAAATCCTAAAACTGAATTTTATATCAGCCAAAGAATACAGAGTTGGCATAACATAACATGCATACTCTGTTTGGCCCAACTTATTTTGATATTTTCTTATTGATGAGCAAACCTTATTAGTGTATAATTTTGTAGTTCAAAAGTTAGTCTACAACTTTATTATTTTAATGAGGTTTGCTAGTTAGAGGTTGTTGAAAAAACTTGATTGTGATGCATCATAATGTGTGTCTGTGATTTTTTGAACAGGGAGATTTTTGTTTTAAAAAACTAAATATACTTGCAATGTCTTACTTTAATAGAGTGAAAGTTCATACAAAAGTATAACTATGTTAGAGGACTTCATCTTTCTCCATTAATGCCATGTTTCCCTGCAAACTGACTCTTGATCTCTGCAAAAATTATTCATATGGTGGTTTTTAAATGAGAATTACATCTTTAATAGGTATGAATGACATGTTTTTTATTCTTTGAATGATACCAACAAAACCTGCCAATTGAATTGAGGAGAGTATTTTAACATAGAACAATGAGAAGACCGAGTATTATACAGTATAAGGATATTCTTTAACACCACCCGATAAAGTACAGAGAAATTAGCACAACTGAAAGTAACACTAAAAGATTGGACATTTCGTTATCTTGCACTTTTAAAATTGCAAACATTGACAACAATAACTTGATAGCTGAGGGACTTAAAGTATCATATATTATTGCCAATCATCATGGACATAGAAGCTACAGTATTAGGAAGGCAATGATCCCTGATTCTCTCCTGTTTAAAACAAGAAATACAAATGGAACTACAAAAACTAAGTACTAGACATCTTCTGAAAATAAGAACAAGAATCTATAACAGTTGCGTTTAGAGTTTTAACCTTTCATAATAATCACCAAATTCCATTTCATAAAGCAAATTATTATCCATGACAGTTCGTCTTTGAATAAATGAAGAATAAAACAAAATTACAGCCAACTAGTATTCAACAACTATATGAAATACATAATTCCAATATCAATTACTTGGTCGGAAACTGGAATTTTTAAAAAATGTACCCAGTCAAAAAATGAAATTTTAGAACCAAATACCAATTAAACTAAAATTTATTTTCAGCTGAGATGAATACTGCCACAGTGAAATGTTACAACAATAAGACAATGTTCTCATGTAAATTTCAATATTGGCAAATTGGTAGTCCTACTAAAGTTAACAAGCAAGAATGGGCATAAACATCAATTTTCAATATTTCAAATGAAACAATATGCTTGAGCACGAGATCAGGTTCACATGCCATCTACCAACAACTGCACCCATTATAATCAAATGGTAAATCTAATTTCATGACTAGCAAAAGACAAGACCACAACACTTTGCACGGCGTGCATTTTGAAAGCTTAGGCTTAATTCATATTACTGCAGGAGAAAATCAGCTCTGACATATGCCGTTGAGATTTGAAAAAATAGGCAGCTATGATTTTTGGAGTTAGAACTTAGAAACGACACCAATGATAAGGCTATAGCTGCAGACAACTCAAGAAGTCAAGGCAATCCTTACACTCCAAATCACATAGGAGTCTGTAAAAATCAATCAATTATAAGAACTTCCAGTAAGATATATCTACTTATTTGAAACCTTTTGAAATCAGAATGAATGTTAATTTGTAATAGATATGTTCCGCCCCACTATATTTTCCAAAAGTTAATGGAAGTAGTTAGACTATGGTTAGATAGATATGTGTTGTCACACAAAAACAAAACCCTTGAAGCTCTACTCGTCATTTACATAAATAGACATTCTAGAAGCTCTATTCATCATTGACATATATAAATATCAAACCAATTTATAGATGGCAAACCAATTACTCCAAAGGTGTGTGTAGTGTACCGGAGTTTAAACGAAAAGACATCTATAACAGTTTGCCATCAATAAATAATGTTTCCCCATGAAAGACGAAACTATGAAAGAAAAGGCTGGAACACAGCATAGGTATATTATACTCAATCAACCTGTTTAAATGTGTGTATATCCAATCTTCTGAGGTAGCAATAGGTTTATTAAAACACTTGATTAACATTTTCTACACAACAACTCTTAAAGTTTAAAATTAATATCTTAAATAAATTTCATCGAAAGACAAATAATAATGTGGTATAGGGTATTAAGATGATAACATAACACTGACATATAAGCAAGTGAAAAACAATGCTGCAGCCTAAAATGCAACAGTATAAAAACATAATGCAATACTTCACAACCTGGAAATCTAGTTGGTAATTAATTATTTCTTAATCATGAAGGGATGGTGATGCTTCCACAGGTTTCCAGTCATGAGTGACTCAACTGGACTAAGTTTCACTTATTTTTAAAGTTCCTTAATATCATGATGGATTGCCAACTGTAATTCTCATCCAACACTTCCTACATAGTTCTTAAAGGTCAATTATGTAAAACTGAGAAAGATAAGATATATTTATGATGATAAAGTGATGGAAGTGTAGAACTCACGGTAACAAAACAACTGAAGCTTTCGCTGATCGCCACGTGATTCCTTTGATATAGCAGCAACTCTATATACAACCGAGAATCATAGAAACATGGTGTAGAATGATTTGGCAATGGGGAGAGAGAGGCTGAAGCAACTGCATTACATGAAAAATACAAGATGCGACAATAAACTAGGTTTGATGAAAAAGCAATAAGGTGTTAATTTAAATTCTCTGGTTCTGGTTCCAGAAATACCAGGTCAAAATACAGGGATAGATCAAAATACAGGGATATGCGGCATTTTAAATTCTTTCAACACATTATTTCCTCTCTTAAGTTACACCATCCAAGCACACGGAAGAGTAACACTAATCATGACAAAATGAAAAACAATGTTCAAACAGAGAATTCTTTTCCTAGGGTGCAAAATATAAGATCATCGACCCATCTTTCGCTTGGGCTTCTTCACAAAACTCAGCCGGATCTGTTTCAAGCGTCTTCTCTTCCTAGCCATTTTCTCAGGTAAAGTTTCCCTCTTCTTCTCACTCTTAACAGCCTTCTTCTTCTTCATAAATCTCGGATCAACAGCATACTCTTTTGGAGTCACATCCAATCCTCTACCCCGAGCTTCATTGAATAGAGCATTAGCCTTATCAACACGATCATGTGCACCCAATTTCTTCATCAACAAGTCATAAGTCTTAACCCCAGGTTCACACCCATCAGCCTTCATCATAGCAAAGATCTTCAAAGCATGATCGATCCTCTCAATGCCACACAAAATGGTAAGAAAATCAAAATAAGCTTTCTTATTAAGAAAAGCACCAAACCCAGCAGATTTCATTCCATCAATCATTCCATCACCTTCTTCCAACCTTGCAGCCTGATAAAGACTCTTAATCAAAACAAGAAAAGTAGTCTCATTGGGATTACATCTCCACCCTCGCATCAAAAAGAACAACCCCAAAGCAGCATCAGTCTTCCTAATCTTACACAAATTCGTTATCAACACATTGAATGTCTCCACATTCCGTGGAACCCCATGATGATCCATTTCAACAAGCACTTTCTCAGACTCAGAATCAAGCTTAAATGGATCCTTTTGGCGACAGATTTTGCAGACACAATCAAGCATGGCATTGTAAGCTCCTACACCAAGCTCAAATCCTCCACGATACATCTCTCCGGCAAGTCTCCGAGCTTCTTCAATCTTCCCATCAATGCAATAACCCATGACCAGTAAATCGCACATCGCTTCATCCGGGAAGAATTCCTTAGCCAAATCCTTCGTCATCTTCTCCGCGTAACTCGCATAACCCTTCAAGCAAAGCTTCTCCACAACCACCTTCAAAGAACTCCGATCCCTCCTCAAACCGTAATCCTTCTCCATTCGCTCGAAAAACTGAACTACCTGACTCGGGCGACCAGCGCGAACAAGTCGGTCAATTGCCGCTAGTAAGGTTTTGGACCCAGCCCCGCCGCTGGCAAGGACTTTGTTTGTGGCCTTGAAGTCTTTCCGGCGACCAAAGTAGTCGATGAAGTAAGATAGAGTTTCGTCGGTGTGTGTGAACTTGGGATTCGAAGCAAGCCATTGGTGGAACCCCAATACAGTTCTGCCAGCTTCAAGGGAGAGATTTAGAGTTTGGAGAACCAAACTAGGCGTTGGAGTGATATGGGAAAAACTGAGTTGGAGTCGCTGGGCGACAGAATTGGGATCCGATTCTGGTTCTTTGAGAAGCTCCGATGAGATTGCGCGGGCAATTGGAACTGATTCTTCAGGGAGTGTTTGGGTTGGGGAAACAGATTCTGAGTCTGATTGCGATAAGAAGAATTTGGTCTGCAAGAGTGAAGGTGGAGTGTAAATGGTTGAGTGTTGGAAATGTGATGAAAAATTGGAAGGGATTTGGTGGGAGGAGTGAGGAGGTGGTTGAACTGGAGATGAAGAAATGAATGATGTGGAGCGAAAACGGACGGAACGGAGTAAGAGTCTTCGAAGTTGCAGAGACGCCATTTTTAGGGTTTTAGGAGGAGGATGAAGAACGATGAAGAAGCTTAGAAGGAGGGTAACGTGGCATCTGCTACGAAGGATGAATTTGGGTTGGGCTCGGCCCATTTTAAATATTGGGTTAAGAGACTAGAAACTGCGAGAATTTTACGAGTTTCATGCTGCCACCCCCAAAATTTAACGTTGCACCTCTGTATTTTCATATTCCCATAATACACTCACTAAAAAAAGGAACGAACGGATTTTCATATTTTCATAATACTCTTATTAAAAAAAGAGAACGGAAAATTTGATAATGCAATTGAAAAAATTGATTTGAATAGAAAAATCAAGTAGTATATTCTAAAGTGTTCGGTATGTTTTGGATTTTTTGAAAACAATAGTAGTTCATTTTGAATATGGAAATTAAAATTAATTTTATGGGATGTTTTAAAAAAACTCCATAAAAATTCATAATTTTTAAAAATTTTGGTAGTGTATTTTGAAAATTTTGGTAAAAACACATAGTTTTTTGAAAATTTTGGTAGTGTATTTTAAAAAATCAAGTAAAAATTCTTAGTTTTTTGAAAAATCGGGTATTATATTTTGAAAAATTCGCTAAAAACTCAAAGATTTTTAAAAAAATCAGATAGTGTACTTTGAAAATTTCGGTAAAAACTCATAATTTTTTGAAAAATCTAATAAAAACTCATAGTTTTTCTCAAAATTCTACCAGTGTATTTTGAAAATTTATGATAAAAACTCATAGACATTTTAAAAAATATGGTAAAAGCTCGTACTTTTTTGAAAAATTCGATAAACATTCATAGGATTTTGAAAAATTTGATAGTATATTTAAAAAATCTGGTAATTCAAAATCCGATAAAAATTCATAGATCCCCAAAAATCTTATATAAACTAGTGAAATTCTTCAAAAATCTAGTAAAACCTCAAAAAATATTTAAAATTTTGAAAAACTCATAATTTTTCAAAAACCTAAAAAATTACAAATGATGTTATAATAAAAACACTGGAATTATAGGGGTGGCATAAAGAAAACTCAAATTTTATACACCCTCTCAATTAGGAAATATTCGTTCCACTCCATAGAATGTGTTCCACATTTCTAGAAACACATATGTCTTTCAAGTATTTGAAGATATATCACCAAACGCACCTTAAAACACGCCAACAAAGACAAGTATCTGAAGATATATCCTTAAACGCACCTTAAAACACGCTAGCAAAGACGTGAGATACCTCCTATTTTACCTAAAAATTTATGTAGAAATACATTTCGGATCTCCTTCGGAGGTGCACTTCCATAAGTATTAAGGATTACTACCATTGTGAAGATCCACTTTCGTAAAGTATTATTACTATACTTAAAAATTGGTGAGCCACCTTGGAAAAAGTTGTGTTTAAAAATTGGTGAGGTCCAAAATGATCTCTTGAATTTTTTTTAGCGATCTTGGTATTTTTTGTCTATTATGATTTATGGGACAACTTTCAAACATAATGGTGTATTAATTTTTTTCAATTAGATGTATTAGTTATTTTGTAGCACGTATCTTGTTTGTTTAAGTCATTGTATGTTGCACTATTGCAAATCAAAAGAAACACAATTTGGATTTCGGAAAGTTGCATAATTTTCAAAGGTAACATGATTTTTACGGAACTGTATTTTTTAATTTTGGAATCTTCGAACATTTTTTTTAGGGAATTAAGATTTTTTTTGGAAAATAAGATTGACTCACCTACGACATGCTAAAATAGTATATAGAAAGTACGTGCGGAAATGCATTTTCGAATTCTATAAATATTTTTTGTTACTTTTTGTTGTGGTGTTGAAGCAGTGTTTTAAAAATTGAACCGAATCGATCGGTCAAACCGATTGAACCGAGAACAAGAAGGTTCACTAGTATGGCTTAATTATTGAAGGGTAAGTTATTGAATCAGGGAGAAACATCCAAAATCAATAAAAACAAAAAAATCCATGGTTAGTATTTATTTGTATTTATATTTTGTTGTGTGTGATTAATATGTTTATAATTTGCATTTAAAGAGTAAACTTGTAAAAATTATGATATTTTGAAATTTTGTAGGTGAAATTATTTTTTTATAGACCGGGTCATCTGTTTTTAATAGTTAAATGATTATAGAGTTTTGTTATAGAGATCAATTTATTCAACTGAGTTATCCTATTTAGCCATGTGGTTTGACCAATGAACTAGTAATTCAGTACGATCAGCAGTTTGATGAATGATTCAATTTTTAAAACACGGTGTGGAAGCATCCTATTTGGTGGAATGAGTAACCCCCTTAATTATACTTGGTACTCTCACATTAGCAACATATTTACCGTTAACCCAGTTATAAAATATATTTTTTATTATTGATATTTGTTTAGAGTTTTTGAAACATTTAGATTTCTATGTTAAACGAAGGCAACAACAATCTAGAGGGGGAGGGGTGAAAAGATCCCTAATAAAATATTCTGATTAAAAGTATTTACTTTGGTAAGTGAAAGCGATTCCAGATTGACACTCGTCTATTCCAAACCGTTATTGCAAGAATTGAATATGCGTATTAAAACGTAACTTGAGGATATTAAAGAACCACAATGATGAGAAAATTGATTGACTAGTTTTTCTAAAATGTGTTTGAATGCTTTTACACTTTGATAATCGATTTTCAATGAAATTAAGAAAAAAATAGACTTTAATAATTTATCAAACACAAGGTGCTGTAAACACTAAGATGATTTTTCTTTTGTGTTGTTGATGTAAAAAAAAACTAATTGCAAGTTTATAGATTTGCAATTATCAAAATAAAAATAGTTTGAATTATTTTAAAACAAAAGAATTTATCTATGTGTGAAAATTGCACACTAACTAAATTCGCAAATTGTAAAGGGATAGAGAGAGACAATGATTTATTTTGACAATTTTCCAATCGACCTTGTTATGGGTATGTCTGCCCCCAATTCCAAAAGGAATTGAGATATCTAATAATTTTTTGCAAGAAATTGTTTACAAGAGAGAAATAGAAATTCAAACCATCCAATCCTAAATTTGATGTTGATTCTATCTTCTTCTCTTACCTTGATATTAAGTTAGACCAAGTCCCAAGATATTCAATTTGATCCTCTAATTACTCTTACTTCTTTGACAAAAACCTCTTTCTTCAGAGTTTTCACTCGGTTGAACTCCAATTGCAAAATTTTGTGCCAAACCCCCCCAAATCAACCTTGATCTTTGAGGGAAAACCTAATTTGATTTACAAATCTTAAATTGGACCTTATCACTCTAACTCTAGATGACACCCAACAAAAGTGATTATGTGTAATTGTTGAGTGTATTGATAGAGAATGAAGATGATGAAAATATCTTTGTAAGTTCTATGGTTTCATATATTTGAAAAGATGCACGAATGAGTGTATATATATATATATATATATATATATATATATATATATATATATATATATATATATATATACACACACACACACACACACACACACATAGAAAATCAGTGCTTAGAGGACTTTTACAAGTCTTTGAATAAACAAATAGTATGTGTCGACCTATAATCCTTATGTGTTAACCTATATGAGCAATTTTGCTTTTATGTGTCGACCTAAAATGGACAGAGAGTTATGCTTTTCAAAACATGTAGTAGAGGTCGACCTAACGAGTGTATGTGTTGTCCTTTGTTTCGTATGTGTCGGCCTATAAAGACATTTTTGTTTCTATGTGTCAATCTGAATGTGTTACGCGTTGACCTTAAATGGGCATGAAGTTATGTTTTTCAAAACATGCAGTATAGGTCGACTTGAAGAATGCATGTGTCAACCTGTGTTTCACATGTGTCGACCTATACATAGTATGAGTTGATTTGAGAGTTGTATGTGTCAACCTATACTTAACAGAAACTCTGGATATGTAAAATACTCAGCATGAGTTGACTTGTAAACATCATGTGTCGACCTATGCACTAGTTTTTTCACATGAAAACTTGATTTTAACAAGTAAAAGCTTTTCTAAAATGATTTTAACTTTCCTAATGATAAAATGCACTTCAAGACATAGTGGATACGATCCAATATACACAAGGAAAATATTTCTCCCTCACATACTTAGTTTTATCAAGGAAAATGCACTCACATACATATTTCAACAAGGAAAATGCACTCACATACTCCCCCTTTTTAACGATGGCAAAACTTGCGAAGTACTTGATGTTATGATAAAAGCGCTCCCTGAATATGTGCACCTTTAACTTTGTTCATGCATGGATTTCTCCCTCATTGACAACATCAAAAAGAGACAAAGCCGTAAACGTGAGAAGCATAATGTAACACTTGCAAAAGATCACATATAATACTATAACACTCAGAGGCGTTGCAAAGAAACATGGTAAAACAATAACGTGCACTCACATACTAGAATGACGTTAAAGTTAAAAGGCCTAAACATAAATAGGCAGCAACGCATACAAAATTATAAGTAGTTCTTTACAAATAAATTATAATATTGCCAATACATATTTGCAATAAAAAACACAAGAACATGAAAAATAATAAATAAAGTGCATGCAAAATGATTTCAAATCTTTGGTCCACAAGAAAGTTGACTAATTTTTAACGACTCCTATTTGGGTGGTTTCCTCCCCTAGGTCATGGCCTTATAC
This sequence comes from Vicia villosa, assembly GCF_029867415.1. Taxonomy (NCBI): domain Eukaryota; kingdom Viridiplantae; phylum Streptophyta; class Magnoliopsida; order Fabales; family Fabaceae; genus Vicia; species Vicia villosa. The sequence goes on along the minus strand of NC_081184.1, from coordinate 143,135,124 downwards.
TACGATACCAACCCTCATTGTCGTTACTATAGTGATGATCCAGAAAGTCACACATCACCCAGTAAAATCGCATATAATGACGATGATTGTCATTTTTAAACGCAATCATGTTGTTGATGTCGGTGGTAGTGGAACCATGATTGAATGCCATGTCACTATGAATACATGTAAATTGCTTTATGGCATGTGATGCAAAATTGTTGAAGTTGGTGTCCTGGGAAGCCATGAGTTCTTGAACTTGTTGGAAGCGTTCCACTTTAGGCGCTTCAAAGGTGCCATGCCTACGAGACTCCTCATGTAGATACTCCTATTGTTAAACACGCATGTTCTCTAGCATGGTGATTTCAATGCCATCTTCAAGAATGTCCCATAATTTATCATCAATGCTTATGATGTGAGTGTACATTTTACTTTTTAACATTCAAACTCAATATAATCTCGAGTGAAGTTTGAAGGTTTAGCAGTATAGTTTTTCTTCTCATAAGCACTACAATCATAGTTCACAACATTGTTACTAACATTAACACCAAAGCTATCACCAACAGTATAGTTGTTCCCCACTGAAGTTTGTTTGCATTTGCACGTGATCAGAAGAAGACAAAATAATCTGAGTCTGATATTGACCTATCAGAGTCTTCTTGATTATTGCATCTAACTACTTCAGAGTAGGCATGGCAACAGAATCCGTACCCACGAGTACCCACCTTAACCCGCCGTGAAGTTGACTGGTAAAACTTGCTTTGAGTGGTTTGGGTTTTCTCCGATTATAAAATATAGGGATAGGTCGGGTAATGGAGACACTAGTACCCATCCCGTTTATTTCATTATGTACATTATTATTTATTTTTTATAATTTAGAATATTTAATATGTGGTCAATATTTTGATATTTTAATTTTTATTTATTATTTAAAATATTTAAAATGTAAGTATGAACTTTTTTGAAACTGTTTTATTTTATTATTTACACTGTAATATGATTTTGGAAAAAATAAGTATTTTTATTAAAAAAATTGATTTCACTAAATGGATGACGACAGGGTGGGGATACCTGAACTGTTTGGGTCAGTTTGAGTTTTAATTCTCCATCCCTGTTTGGGTTTGGGGCGGAGAATATGGATTATTTGGGAATTCGGGCTTGGGTTAGGGCATGTAATAACCGACCCCGACCCGCCCATGTTGCCATGCTTACTTCAGAGTCTGAGAACTTCAAAGCAAATTGATCTCTTACAGAGTCTGAGTCTTGATAGTCTGAATCTTAGGTTCTTCTCCTCCAGAGTCTTTATCTTCAAGAGGTGACTTTCTTCAGAGTCTGGTATTCAAAAGTCGACCTTCTTCAGAGTTTGGTTCTCAAGTTCTGATCCTTTAAATTTCAGATCTTTTATATTCTCTTTAAATGTTCATTTTCAATACCGATACTAAGTTTATATCATAAATTTTAGTATACAGTCTTGCACGTCTGAACATATATTAGTATTCCCGCTTATTCTTTTAATACTTTGTTATCATCAAAATCTTAGAGATGTGGTACAAACTAATTTTTTCCCAACATGGACTTAGAGTTGCAATTTCAAATTTTGACCTTAGTACTTTTACTAACGAAGACATAGTCCATCCTAAAGCAACATATTTTGACTAATGCACTTTTTAGTAAAACATTTAAGGACATAGATGTAAAGTTTGACATGACCACAAGACAAAAAGCAGTTTTTGGTTGTTTGCAAGCCACACATGCTCACGACTTTCTCCTTAATATACATATTGATGGACTAGGCCAACATATATCACTGGTGTAGTATTATACTATCTTAAGATAACGCCTTATGATTCTTTTATTTCATATTGTTAAGGTTTGTCCTGTTTGTCGTAATGCGTGTTTCGATACATTTAAGGAACACACAATTCATTGTAGGGAGCTTCCAAGATTCGAATACTAAGACGACATTGTCAAGGATGTCCTATATGATATATTTCTCGGCGGATGGATTATCTGTGAAGAAATATACACCTGTGAATTTCTAAACTGACCCACATAAAGGTAGATTGACACTTAGGCCAACAAATATTCTAGTGTATGGGTGAATATGAGGTAAACATGCGTGTGTCGATTTAACCGGAGTTTTTCCACTAATGTGACTGAGGATTAGAAGGTTTACTATGAGACATGTAGCTCTCAAAGCTGCTTAATGTAAAGTGGTCAAACATGAAAAATCATGTTCTGACAACCAAGATTCTTTCATACTAATTTCCTTTAACATTTTTGTTTTTCTATCGCCAAAAGTAGTTGATATTTTACAAGAGAGTTCAGATTTCAAAGACTTATGGATAACAATGTTGTATCTACATAAATATAATTTTTAAAAAAAATTAATTTTATCTAAAAAAGAATAACAGCCCAACTTATTACCTATTCTATATCAATATGTGTAAACTTTATTATATTAAAATATTAATAATTTATTATTATTGTAAAACGATTTCTTATTTAGTATGAATTGTTGTTTTTTTATTTTCATTTATATCATCTATTTAATACAATAAATATTATTCATAAAATAATATATTTTATTTTGCATGTTTTAGTAAAATTACTATTAACTTACCGAAGTTGATTAGTGATTGACACTAAATTTAATAGAAAAAATTAAAATTTAATCCCACAAATAAAAAAACAAAAAAAAACTGAAACCATTTATGTTAGAATAACCCCAAATTAGATTAATTGGTCTACTAAACCAGATAGCTAGCGTGGTGAAAACCTCTTAAAAAAATTATTATCTTCCTCTTTAATTTATACTCCGTATATCTTTCTTAATAATATGGATGAATTCATTAACTAAATCAATTATTTGGATAAAAAGTACAATTTTATCTCTTATCCTGTTTGTTTTTTATGATAAAAAATTTAGTAATAAAAAAAAGTATAATTTTATCTCTATCCTGTTTGTCTTTTAATGATTATAAATTATAAAATTAAATTTTTAAATTGGTTAATATAAATTTAATACTCACTCATAGTAAGAAGAAAGCGACTTTTCAATAATCCATGACACAAGCAATAACGTTTTTTAATAATCTATTTTTTGTTGACTGTAAAGAAAAAGTTACCTATCTTACTCATAATGGTAGATACTACTATAAATAAAAAAGGTTTTTATTACCAATAAAAGAGAAAGAAACGATTGAGAAGATAGGAATATGTAATTAACAGTAATGTAAATCCTAAATCCTAAACGAAACAGTCAAGTCTGAGTAAGTAAGTATTCAGCATTTCTTCTTCTTCTTCTTCTTCTTCTTCTCCGTTGATCGAATTCACTGTAAGACCCAAACTCTTGTTAATTCAATCAATGTCATTATTTAATTCTTACTAACTTATCATCAATTCAATCTGCGTTTTCTTTTTTGCTCAACTCAATTTCATGATTAAATTTTTTAGGAATTTGATGTGTTTTCCTTTTGTAACGATGAAATTGATTTAAGTTCAACAATGTGTTCTATATGATGATGATGGTGATAGGATTTTGCTCTCAATTTTGTTTTGATTTTTTTATCAATTTTAATTTAATTTCAAATAACCTGTTGAGTGTGATTCCGTCGAATTTAGTTTATAGTAGGTAAATTCCGGCCTTTGGATTGGATATTACTATGAAAAAACACTATAATTTATCTTCAATTTTGTTGTTGTTATGGTCATTTAATAAAGGATTGTGTAATGTGTAGTTATCATTCATGATTCAGGTTTATCAAAGAACTAAATCTGCATTGCAGTGTTGCGAGTTCTGTGTTTCGTTGGAGAATGTATGATAGAGGTTTATGATTCCTTTTATATTTGAAGTAGAAGCATGTTTTGTGCACGGGGCTGTACTTTGGTTGAAAGCGTGCCGATTTTTGGTTTGGTAATTCTTAGTGCAGAAGATAGTATTGAGAATAGATCTTATTGAAACAGAATCTGTCAATAATCTGGAAGCTCAAATTGTTTGGTTGAGTCTGAATATAGAATTGATCAGATGGGCAAGGAAAATGAGCCGGATATGAAAAAAGAAGTTGGGGATGATGGTTCCTCGCGTGTGGAGACTGGGGATTTGGAGTCTCGTTCTCGAATTAGTATGGAGAGGGAGATGGGATTGCCATGTTGTCGCGTGTGCCAGTGTGCTGAGTCTGATAAGCGAGGTGACGCTGCGCTAGAGTTTTTGGGCATCACTCCGGTTATAGAAAGCAAGAGGGAAGTAAAGTCTGATGACCAGGGAATTCCAAAAGATACGCCTGGTAACCGAAATGTCAAAAGCAAATCTGGGACGATGGAATTTGTAGGCCCTGATGGGGAGGTTTTCATATGTAAGAATGATAGCGATTTGGAAAATGGTTTATCTCATGAAGATACGTTACTAGAACTTGGTTGTTCTTGTAAAAATGACATTGCTTTGGTACACTATGCTTGTGCACTCAAGTGGTTTATCAATCATGGATCTACCATTTGTGAAATATGTGGACATATAGCAAATAATATCAAAATATCTGACTTCAACAAGGTTGTTGGTTCTTTGAAAGAGTATGAAGCGTTGAGGGAAAGAACTGTCAACGGAGATCCTGGTCCTGCACAAGATCGTCCAAATACTACTGTGGATCCTGATGCCGTGGCTGCTATCCGTAGGCAACGGTTAAGTGAAATTGCACTATGGTTTTGTCCTCATAATAGCAGTAACTTTAACGATAATAGCAATGCGGGCTCAGTTTCACAGCTTGTTTCTCAACAGCCTTTGAATATTTTTATTGAAGAAGCTGGCCCCGAACAGAACACTGCAACTAAATGGGCCGTAGAAGGTACTGGGATCCTCCTTGCTACAGGGCTTCTTACCATCACCCTTGCATGGCTTATAGCTCCTCGTGTTGGGAAGGTACATAAAATCAAATATTAATTGGGATATTTAACCAAACTTGCTAATATGTTTATATGAAAGATTTTGCTTAGATATTTTTTCTCTGCCTAAATGTGCCCTTATATGCATGCCTAGACCTATAGCAGCTTAAATTTTTGGAACATTATAATGATAATAATACAGGCATTGAGCTAGGCGTGATGTTTTAAATGACTATCCTTCATTTTCCAACCTAATTCGGCAAACTCCTAGGCAAGGGTATCAATTAACTAACATTTTCCTCCATCTAACCACACCCTTAAGATTTAATTGAGAGCCATATTTATGTATACAACGAAAGGATTGATCATATTGAAATTGAATGGTCCGATTTTGGTTATGGTGTAGGTTCTGGAACACATTCATTTTTATGCTTGCTACAATAAGTCATTCGTTCATGTACCATCCGAATGATATCAACTAAACCAGATATTGGTTTCTGCTTTGTAACTTGCAAGAATGTGCTAGAGTGCCATGTCAACGTAACGATCACTAACTTACTCTAACTCTTGAATATTTATTTCCCTTTTGGATTTAGTGACATAGTGGATTAAATTTTGGGAGAACATTTGGGCTGGGAATATTTATCTTTATAGGCCTTTGATTTCCTCTCCATTTTTTATCCCTCTACTTTGCATAACCTGCCATTAGCTGCTTCTGTTCTATTCTATTCAGGGGTGTGCTTTTCTAAGGATATCTGAATGACAGTGAAAATTGTGAACTACATTCCTCTTTCTTCCTACTAGATTTTGTCTTTCAGTCAATTATGATAGGAGAGTTAGACTCTGGACTTCTATGTAGAGTTACTTTTTCAAGAGATACACATTTCTAGTCTTCAAAATTTCCTTTTCGACAAACCTATTTGGAAGCCCAAATCTTCTATGAAGATAAGTCTTTTGATTGGACGACAGTTCATATTAAAATTAATACAAACACTTGCAATTTTGTTGGCCCGGCATCCTTTTTCTTGTGATATGTGCAAATCTTGTTAAGAAAAATATGCCACTTGTTTCTGTAATGCAAGGCATGTTACTTTCCTTTGGAACTGTCTTTTTTAAGTTTTGCAGGGCAGCTAATGTGGGGCTCAACCCCTGAAGGCTAAAACAGTTTTCTAATAGTTAACAACTAACAATAAAAGGTTTGGGGTAATATTGAAAAGGCTAAAAATCTGAAGCGTGTCTTATTTGACTATCATTTAGTTTGTGTTGTCGAAGCATAGCGCTTGTATGTTTAAGGGTGCTTCTGACCCCAAGCTTGTTTGGTGGCTCACTGAGTCATGACTACTTCAAGAGTTACTGTTTTGGATGGGAAAAGTGATGACACACTTTTATCATTTCATAATTATTTCTTACTCTTCTTTGTATATAAGTATATGTGTGTGTTTCTTTAAGGTATTTTCTTATTGTTTGTATCAGGGAATTGTGGTTATATGTATTATTGGCTGCTTATTCCCTATTGATTGTGGTTAGAAGCACGTGCCTAATACTAATACTTCCGCCTATATTTGTTGTCCAGAAAACTGCAAGAAGTGGTCTTCATATCCTACTTGGAGGTGTTTGTGCTTTAACGGTGGTGATTTTTTTCCGCTTCGTAAGTATTTCATGTACCTTCCTTTTGAGCTCCCTTGTTATACTTTTTTTTGAAAGACATTTGGTTCAAATTGATTTTGTTTTGCTTGATTAAAACTTGACCACGCTTTTAAAAATAATTGAATATAAAAGAAGACCGTGATTAAACCAGCATAGAACTTTTAATGTTTGGCTGGATTAAAACTTTACCATGCTTTTAAAAATAGTTGAACATAATAGAAGACTGTGCTTATCTGTAACGGTTCATTGCTCAGTTTCAACCAGCACGATGAATCATTTTCAAAATTATGACAGCAGAAACTATGGAAACAAATACAGAAAATGCTTGATGTTAACAGCATATACATAATTGATCTGCGAATTTTTTCTTTCAATTCTGCTGCCAATCAAAATCTAATTGTTTTTCTCATGTAATTGGTAATTGCAGTTTGTGCTTACCAGAATCAAGTATGGACCTGCACGTTATTGGGCAATATTGTTTGTTTTCTGGTTTCTTGTCTTTGGAATATGGGCTTCTCGGACACACAGTGCCAATACAACATGAACATGATCCCTTGGTACAAAGCTTTACCATATTTGTTTAGTCCTACCTCCCTATTTTCCCTCGGCCCCTGCCATCTGTTATTTAACTCTTGTTTTATTTCCTCGGCATCTTAAAATTTTTGTGATTATTCACTATGAAACTACTAAAGAGTCTATTTGTTAGATTTTCATATTTGTGAAATGTAAAATAATAATTATACGTTCTTTAGCTAGATTTCAAGTCGTACATAAATGTATACTCTGTAAGTACGATTATGAAAAATATCCAGACTCAATTAGTGGCACACCATTGGTAAAACGAGTAGCTATGGGAGATTGTTCCTGAGCTCGACCATCTCTTGCCCTTATATCACAATGTTCATCCTGTTGATCGGCACTATCAGAATCATCATTATCATTGTCATCATCACCAAATGATATGGTGGAACGATACTCTTTCACTGGTGTTGGGTGATGTGTTGTTAATGATGTTTTAAATTTTGTTCCACACAACTATGAATATGATTAAAAATGTGCAACTAGGTGTGGAATTTGAAATATTTTTGCGGGTAGCTTGAGGATTGAGATTGTTGTGGCATGTCTCTGTGACATTGTATGTTGTTGAGATTGTGGTGTGTATTCTCAGAAAATGTCCAGTTGAGTCATGAATCCTTAAGAAACACTCGCAACTATGAAGAAATTGTGACTTTAGTTTATATAAGTGTGACAGATGTTACTTTATAAGTTGGTTTTATAAGGGTGACGTAGACTCATCTACAATTTCAAAATGATATTATATTCTGATTTAAGATCTTTTTAGTCATTTGCTATCATGTTTTAAGAGCCCCTTATCAATTATGGCTATGCACCAAATTCAATAGTGTCGGAAGTGTAGTTAAGAATTTCACATCAAATATTATATAGTTTAAACATTTTTTTTAAGTGAGAGCAATTTTGTAAGGTTGAGTTAAACTCTGTTAGAAATTGTTTCTAAATGGATTAGGGCTAAAATCATGAATGTGAGTAATTTTTAAATAGTATTTCAAGCATTCTCTATTTTTGTCTCAAAGTCTATATGCAAGAATACTCAGGATATTTTAGCCTATTTGAAATTTGCACAAGACAGATGAAAATTCGAATTTAGGAAAGAAAGAAATCTGAAATTTAAATAAGGAATATGAGATTTCAAATTGATATGTTTTTTTGAATTCAAAACAATCTACTTATAGACTAAATGGTGTTGTTTCACAAGGTTGCAACCCTTGATAAAACACATCATTTACCAAGTGTTACAACTTGTCGTGGCGCGAAAAATACCCAAGTGTAGGAACACTCGAAATACAATAGAGTCGCCATCGAACTTTATTTATTTTAAAAGGAAAGAAAAATATCGATAAAACCTTTAAAGAACGACGATATGGTCGTCGCAACCAAGAGTGAGTTCGAGAGTCAGTTATGCAAGGGGAATGTATTAACAATCTTCACACTGTTGTACTCAACGAGACCCATTTAGTTATTTTTTAAAAACAATGTTAGTGTGATGTTTTTTTGCATTCTTCTACTTATTGAGAATTATTTACAAAAAGAAAGAAAATGGAATTTTTAGGTTTTTTATTAGGGTGCTTGACGAGACTTTGGATATCGCTCCTACGTATTTCCAAGTGCGATGGAAAACTCAAGGCTACGTAGTTCTGGGCAGCAAATATTTATGGATTGGTCGATTTTCGCGAAATATACTCAGATCACATTTGAGTGGAAAACCATTGTTTCCTACCCAGCCATGGGAATAAGGAACGTTGTATGTCCATCGCATTTGAAATGGATAAAACATAATCCGGATTCTCATAGATTATGCCTCAATCACATTTAAACAGACAACGATGCTTTCTACTCGCACATGAGAGGAATAAAGCGTTAGTTCAAGTTTTACATCGAAATTGATAAAGCATCATTTGTTTATGAAATGGTTTTCGGTCGCGCTAGGGCGAACAAGCTGTTTGATTGGTTGGATTTATTTTAAGGTGGGAGAAGAGCATTCTAACCACACATTAAGTACAACTAGCAATCAAATTACTCTGGAAACTTAAAGGATTAGTACTTCTAAATCATTCTTTTTTCATCTCTATTTTTTATGAAATTTGTGAGATGAATAAAGTCATAAGTCTTTAGCGGGAAGCAAGCATGCTAACCACAAGTTAAGTACGACTAGCAATAAAAAATATTCGAGAAACAGAGAGGGTAAATATGTCCTAACCATTCCCTTTCATCCCTTAAAGACCGAACTAAATTCGATTATTTAGCGTGTTTTGAACGGATGACAAATACTTGAACCACAAGTTAGGTACGACTAGCAATCCAAATACTCAAGAAACGGAGGGAATACGTGGTGAGTTGTTTTTCCCTTCGGTTATAATTAAAACCGAGGGAATGTGTGGTTTTTATTTTTATAAACAATAAAATATGGCACGCCTTGGCATTATACTTCATTTTTTTGGCTGACGTGAAAGCTTTGTCATGAAATGTATTATTTGTAGTAGTGGGTCGACTATGTATCAAAGTGGATTGTGGTGATAACCTCTCCTACCAACGACACATGAGTTGTAATTAAAATGTTTAATAAATTTTTTTTTCAAGGTTTGGTGTCCCCAGGTTGGTAATAAGAAATGAAGGGTGATACTTTATTGCTAAGAAGTTTGAGAACCTATTGAAAAAGTACAGAGTGAAACACAGGGTTGCGACACCCTATCTAAAAAAAATGTTGGTGAAACTCAAAACATACCTTTTATCCACAATATTTTTGAAGATTTGAATATGAAAATAAAATATAAAATCAGCTAAACAAGAAGATATAATACTTTAGATATGTTATTAGCTCCACATCCAAAATCGCATCCAATATCTTTTCTAAATCTGAATAAGAAAATAAAAGACAAAAATACATGAGCTAAGAATCATCAAATCAAATTTAGATTTAGAAAATGTAAAAAGGAAATCAAGTGATTAAGGTAAAAGTAAGACATTCTGGGTTTAAAGAAAAGTAAGGTGATACTATCAATCTAAGCTAAGGCTACAAATAAAAATATTAGGGTTTTAAAAACCTAAAAAGGAGTAAACGTAAAAATTGGAATCTGTGTATGAAACTTATTATTACCTGATTGAGAAAAAAAATCTTGTGATAACATATGAAGATGCAAAGGACAAATCATACAGAATATATGCATAATTGATGTTGGTGATGGAAGAAGATTTTAACAATTGTTAGAAGATAATCTGATTAAGTGAAACAACGATTTTAAGATTTAAAGAAGCGATTTCAAATCAGATGACTGATTGTGAATATTAAGAAGATGAGTATTACTATGGTAGTTGATTGAGAAAGGAAAAACACAGGGAAGTGGAGAAAGAACTATCAAGGAAACAACTATAAGAAATATTGGAATTGCAAAGCTTTGATAGAAAATGTGTAGATTGATTAGACAAAGGTTGATTTGCAAATTTTTAATAAAAATATCGATTGGGGAAAGTGGGGGAAGAAATGTATTTATTGATTAAATTTGATAACCAGAGAGTTAATAGAAACCATATGACATATTTGGTTGGAAAAAAAAAGTAAATTTTAGACCATGAAAACCCTTAATTTATGCATGTGGAGCAAAATAAAACAGGGACGTAAGCGGTATTTCCCGAGCATCTATTTTTCTTAGACCACTAATAATGAGGGTGTTGAATAATTTTTTCAATAGTTGAATGTTTTTAATAGTGTGTTGAATATGATATGAATTAATTGGTGTTGAATATATTCAACATGTTGAATGAGAAGGGAGAGAAGACCACACATCATATACTTTGCAAAATCTTATTGGTTGTTTTGATTATTTAGTTTTTTATTTCATCATAATTATTTGGGACAATTATTTTATAATAAATTAATTATTTATTTACTTTATTTTCACTAGGGGTGGCAAACGGGCATGCCCGCCCCGTTTAGGCCCGCCCCGCAAAAGCCCGCGAAAAAAGGGGCGGGGCGGGGCGGACTTTTTTAAGAGTGCGGGTTTAAAACCTTGCCCCGCCCCGCAAAAAAGTGAGGGCGGGGAGGGGAAAGCCCGCGGGCATTCGGCTTTTTAGGCCTAAAAATAGTAAAATTATATGAAAAAACAAATGCCCGCAAAAGCCCACAAAAAAACGGGGCGGGGCGGGGCGGACACATTAAATAGAGCGGGCCTAAAACCTTGCCCCGCCCCGCGAAAAAGTGCTGTTAAAACGGGCTTTCCCCGCGGGCCGGGTCCGTTTTGCCACCCCTAATTTTCACCAAAATTCATTATTTTTTTCTATAAATAGAGACTTGGTTCATTTGATTTGGACACAAAAAAAATTGACTTTTTTCTTTATTTTACCGTATTGTATTCTTAATTTTTTGTAATTTTATTTGTTATAATAATGACTATCCCTATATCTTGTCTTTATTACTTTAGGTAAAAAAATTCATTAAATATATAAAATTAAAAAAATAAAATTCAAATAAGTTATTAAATTAAAAAAAATTAACATAAATTATTTAATTCTTAATTATTTTAATTTAATTTTAATCGATAGTTCTTATTAATATATAATCACAAAAACAAAAATATAAAAAAAGTAAAAATATAAAATAAAAGTGGTGAAACATAGTGTTAAATTTTATTAAACAAAACTGTAAAAATTAAATGAGTGTTGAATTATTAGATGGAAGAGATATGATGTGAAAGGTAAAAAATGAAAAAGAAAGATGATAATTCCATATATGGTCTTAAAATGGACTGCTTACCATTGTCGCCAATCGGCCAAATATGCTTTTGACACATGCAACATGTGAAAACACAAACACAAAGTCCCTTTTCTTTTCCAACAGTTTTGTCTTCACCTTACTCAGAATTGCACAATTCTTTCTATTGAGCCGTCCCTATCTATTTATTTCAGTTATTTTTTCGAACCACGTGTACCACACATATTCTAGCCACTCCTTCTTTCTACTGGAATCAGCAAAGTTAGGTCATCAAGGTTTACCTCATTTTCACCAACAAAGTTAAATGCAAGTCATGCAAATTCCATTTTACTAGTAATTTCTAGTTGAATACTTATAAGACAACAAATTTTATGATCCTAACCAACCACCACCTCCCAAGTTCTTACCATGAAAACCCTCTCTCTTCCGCCGTTGCTTACTCCTACTCCTAGGTACATCTTTTTTTCAATTCTCTACTTTCTCTACTTTCTATTTCTAATTCATTAACAAAACAATTTCTTCATGATGATAACAGTGCCCTACTTGGTAGCAGAGCTTTTGCAAACACTTTAACTTTAACCACAAAGTGTTTTCCCAAGCAACTTCATTTCCACTCTCGCTGTGTTGTTTTCTCTACCCACTCGTAAACACTCTATATCTTTCTCTTCTCTTTTTGATTTGCTTAACATTAATGATACTGTTTCTATTTGGTTTATATGGCATTTTTGTTTGTATTGTGAAGGACTTCTGCAACTCTATCTGTGGAATCAGAAGTAGAGAAGAAGCAAGTATTTGATGGAGACAAGGCCTCTTTGCTTGTTAGTGAGCTCAGAAAGAATTTTGATACAGGTAAGTCTAAGAGTTATGAATGGCGAATTTCCCAATTGGAATCCATAGCTAAGATGTTGGTAGAGAAAGAGGAGGAAATTATTGATGCTCTTGTTAAGGACCTTTCTAAACCTAGAATGGAAGCATATATAACCGAGGTATATTCAATCAATTTTGATATATGTTTCAACTTGTATGGTAAATTGGTAATCATCTTAGCCTTACCATCATTTTAAATGCAGATTTTCCAGGCGAAAACTTCGTGTAATGAAACACTTCAAGAACTGAAACACTGGATGAAGCCTGAAAAGGTAATACCAAAGAATGAGAATGATTGTGACTCAACTTGACTCTATTTGTAATACATTATCTTTTTTCTCCTTATTTTAGGTGAGTACTTCAATCACAACATTTCCATCATCCGCAGAGATTGTTTCAGAACCATTAGGAGTTGTATTGATCATATCAACATGGAACTTTCCTTTCTGTATGTAGAACATGTTCATCTTTCGTGCAATCCTCGTCGATCTTCATCTTAATCACTGTAATCTAGCATGTTTTGATTACTTTCCCAAATCTTGGAACACTAATTAGCTCCACTCTATCAGGATTTTGCAAAATAATTGACATTTAATTGCTGTGAATCAATCAAAATTGATTTTATTTCTAATGAGTTCTCGGTTTCTATTTTAATGATTTTTCATCTATTCTCAGTTGCTGGGAATGCTTATACTATTCTAAACTATTGATTTTCCATCTTCTCTGTATCATTTCCTTTCCATTGATAAAGATTTTATCTCCTACCTTCAGCATTATCATTGGATCCGATCATTGGAGCCATTGCAGCAGGCAACACAGTGGTTTTGAAACCATCTGAAATTTCTCCTGCAACATCATCCCTGCTTGCTAATTTGCTAGAAACTTATTTAGACAATTCTGCAGTAAGAGTTGTTGAAGGCGCTGTTCCTGAAACAACTGCCCTCTTGGAACAGAAGTGGGATAAGATACTTTATACAGGTAATTTTTCCAATACCGTAGAAATCATTGCCATTAGTGAGTTTTCACTCATTAGAAACTTTAAATTTATAATAAAAAGTCACACATGTTTTTGGTCTAATTTGCATGACAACTTCGCCATAAGGTTTTATGCATAATCGACAAAATTTACTCAGGTAGTGCCCGAGTAGGTCGCATTGTTATGGCTGCTGCTGCAAAGCATCTTACTCCAGTGATTCTGGAGCTTGGAGGAAAATGTCCAGCTGTTGTTGATTCAAATATCAACTTACAAGTAACTTAATCTCTTGAGCTTATTATTTACGAATCCAAAATAACATATTTTGCATCTATTATATAATCATTTGAAATTTCAGGTCACTGCTAGGAGGATAATAGCTGGTAAATGGGCATGCAATAGTGGACAAGCATGCATTTCTGTTGATTACATCATCACAAGAAAAGACTTTGCTCCAACACTTGTAAGATTGGCTCTATAGTACCAATATTCAGTATGCTGTTACAGTATATCACTCTTTGACATGTTATCATTAAACAGATAACTGCTTTAAAAGATGGGCTGGAAGAATTTTTTGGGAAAGATCCAATCGAATCCAAAGACATGTCTCGTATTGTGTCTCCTACTCAATTTGCACGACTTGTGAGACTCTTGGATGATGATAAGGCATCTGACAAAATTGTTTTAGGAGGTCAGAGAGATGAGAAGAAATCGTGAGTTAGCATTCCTGTCTTTGTTATTAAGATTGGAATTAATCATTTATAACAATACCATAACATCAATTCTGCCCTTTATATTGCAGAAAGATTGCTCCAACTATATTATTAGATGTTCCAGAAGAAGCTATGGTTATGCAAGAGGAGATATTTGGGCCAATATTACCAATTATTACTGTTAGTACTAAATCATAATGGAAAGTGCATGTTACGTTTTTTATGTTTCGGATAAATCTAAGTTTTTGTTATCTTTTCATCATATTTTTATAGGTAGACAATATAGAAGATAGCTTCAGTATAATAAAATCAAGGCCAAAACCTCTCGCAGCATATCTCTTCACGAACAATGAGCAGCTGAAGAAGGATTATGTCGATAAGATATCTTCCGGAGGAATGCTCATCAATGATGCTGTTGTGCATGTAATTACTCTCTTTCTGAAATTTATAATACATAAAAATTTATTGAATTCTAACATTCTCTTATTTTATAAATATGATCCTATTTTCATTAATCTATTGTTCTATGATAGTGCGTCAGTAGGCAGAAAAGGAAACGTTATATTCTCTTTATTTGGCATCTTTCATTGGCACATACATAAAATGATTCTTCTTTGCTTGAGATATTTTCTGAAGGTTGGCTGATATAATGCTGACTTGAATCAATAATAAGTAATTCCGTTGATTTTCTTATTCTTACACAAATAATCTCTTAGTTTTCATCAAAGGTAGACACTGAACTCTACACTATGAAGGATAGACACTAATCACTCACTGACCCGTTGACATTGAAAAATAGTTATTGAATGTTATGATATCAAATGTGTCAATGTCCGACATTAACATATGTTGGCCCCCAGACACATCTTCAATTTGTAGTGTCAGTGCTCCATAGTAAATTGCTCTCATTCATGTATGGTTCTCCCAGACGGGAGATATAGACATGTGTGATGACATTAGACTGACTTGTACAACAATGTTGGTGCAGGTTGCAACTCGGGGTTTGCCTTTTGGAGGAGTTGGAGAAAGTGGAATGGGCGCTTACCATGGAAAGTTCTCTTTCGATAGTTTCAGCCATAAGAAGGCAGTTTTATATAAAGGTTTTGATTCAGATCCATCCATAAGATATCCACCATACACGCCTGAGAAGGCGAAATTGTTGAGGGCCATTTTAGATGGTAGTATTTTTCACATAATTCTTGCTTTGCTTGGATGGTCTAAATGATGATATGCAAAAGGGAAATGTAAATGTTATAATGTTCTTGTTCCCCCAGTGTCTGAAATGTGTCCTGCTCCTGTATTTTTTTGGTAAGGTGGAGGGCCAGAAGCCCCATAACTGTGAATAAATTTATCAACAAACAAGTGAAAAGAATTTTACAATAGTTATATATTTTCTAAATAATAATTATCAAAAAGAAAACTATGTAAGAATCATGGCATCATCGAACCCAGGATCTCTGGTTAAGCTGGAAGAGATCCTTGCCATCTCACCCAAGTGCTCTTAATTATTGAGAAAAGGCAGGCCAAATTTTAGATGCGGTAAAAGCAATACGCTTGAAAGGCGAATATTAAGAGGAGTAATGCGAAGGCCGAATGGTACTAAACAAATTGACCATGAAATGCGCAATTAATACTCACTGAGCTTTTATTTTTAAACTCTCATAACTCACACTTAATTAACAATTTATTTTCTGTTATAAAACTAAATAAAACTATATAGAGATCAAAAAGAGAATATCGAGTGGTAAACGAGCTCGAGTGGTAAACGAGCTTCTGCTAAACAACGAAAGTTCAGAGAATATCGAGTTTGATTCCTGGTGGGAACAATACTTGGCCTAGACATAATTTTGTCTTTTCTAGATACTTCATCTAAACTCTTTCTTCAAACAATTCATAGCTTTTGAAACCTTTTCAGGAGTTCCAATAATATTTATGTCACATAGAAATTTATTATTGCAAATTATTTTTCTGATCTTTCTATAAAAATACAAGGCAAATGAAGTTATTTGTATATCCTTCTCTAAGCAAATATTCCCTGAGACGATTATACCACATTCGTCCAGATTGTTTCAGCTCATAGAGAGACTTGTTCAATCTTATGGTATATTAAATCCTTCAGGGAGTTTCATGTAAATTTCACTATCAAGTAAACCATATATATAATGTGAATTGTAATTTGAATGTCTTTGCTTCATGATCAATTTTTTAATTCAACATCCAGTGACTTTCGTAATCTTAATTTGATTGAGGTAAACTTCAACATTTTTCTTCTTTGATAAATTTTTGTCTTCATTAAAACTAAACTAATATAAATAATGGATATTTTCTTCGCAATCTCTCCTTTTTTTGACATGACAAAATATATTGATGGAGAGTTTTTGTTTGATAATAAAAGACCAACTAAGATAAACAATTAATATAGAACACAAACATTTAATATAGAACATTTAACTTAAACATTTAAATTTGTTAAAATTAACTCCTTGATCCTATCATGAAGTTTGCTTATAATATAGAACGAAGGAAATATTAATATGAATAAAAAATTAATATAAATGACTCAACTACATTCAAATCAAATGCGATTTAAAAAAATAATAATTTGGTTAGGTTTTTAAAACACAAACTGCACAGTTTGATATTCAAATCATATGCAATTTTTTACAATTTTTCATTTAATTAGATTCGATTAACAATTTTTTATTAGATCGGTTCGGTTTTTTCCGTCCTTCCCAACCCAATCAGCTCTCAGACAGCTGATCTAGAATCACTATTCAAGAATGTTAAACCATAAAATGACAAGTAGCAAAAGTCTAAGACAAAATAAATTCCATTAAACTTATTTCATTTTTTTATTTCTTGTTTTGTTGTTTCTTGCGGCAATCATTTTCAGAGGGCTCATAGAAGGAGTAGGGAAGAAGTTTCTAGGAAATAAACAATCACACAAAAGCCTCAACACTTGCCTATTAGCCATTGCTTCCATCTCCACTTTTTCTTTTCACATACTCTCTTAATTATATTTATTTATTTATTTTTGTTTTTCTACAATAGAATTCAAAGAGTGCTCATAACATATAGAATCTTTGCAAGATTCATGAGTGAACTTAAGAAAAGGATAAAAAAAATATAGCAAAGAAAGCAATCCCACTTTCTAATGTTGAGTTTATTCTCTCCTTTCCTTCATGAATAACAAAACCAATTATTTCCAACAAGAATCATTAATTTTAATATTTAAACTCAACCACACCATTCTTCAATTTTTTTCATCCATACATTATTAAAGATAAACCAAAATAAATAAATAAATAATTTTTTTTCATTACTAGAGAGATCATAGAAGAAAAATAAGATGAAAATAGGTAAGGTGAGATTGAGGTTGATATTGGTGGTTACTGTGATGATGTTAAACTTGTCTTGTTGTTCAGCTTGGTTTGGTAACAAACGCAAAAGTGGAAGAAACTCAATTTTACCAGGTGAATCCATGTCTTCAAGGACAAGTCTCAGGAACCATGCTGCTGGTTCCTCAATTGTGTTCCCTATTTATGGCAATGTTTATCCTGTTGGGTATGATAATAATTCAGTTCTTTTTATGTTTCTTATTCTGTTTCATGTTTTGTGATTTCAATTTTATCATGTTTTTCTGTTCGTTTTTGCAGATTCTATAATGTTACTCTCAACATAGGTCAACCACCAAGGCCTTACTTTCTTGATGTTGACACTGGTAGTGAACTCACATGGCTTCAATGTGATGCCCCTTGTTCTCAATGTTCTGAGGTAATAATATTACGCGGAAAAATCGCGCAACAATTGTTCTCAATGTTATGTTGATTTGAATTTTCTGATGAAAATTTTCAGACACCTCATCCACTTTACAAACCTAGCAATGACTTTGTGCCGTGCAAGGATCCGCTCTGCGCATCCTTGCAACCCAATGATGACTACACATGTGAAGATCCTAATCAATGCGACTATGAAATTAAGTATGCTGATCAATTCTCAACCCTTGGTGTGCTTCTCAATGATGTCTATCTGCTTAACTTCACCAATGGAGTCCAACTTAAAGTTCGGATGGCGCTCGGGTTTGTTTACTTTGCAAACTAGTCTGTTGCATGATCTGTTATGTATCATTGTTTAGATGTTGGTAGAATTTATCTAATGCGCGTAATTTTCGTTTATACAGATGTGGATATGATCAGATCTTTTCACCTTCTTCTTACCATCCGTTAGACGGGATACTTGGACTTGGAAGGGGAAAGGCTAGCTTGGTTTCACAGCTGAATAGTCAGGGCTTGGTCCGAAATGTGATTGGACATTGCTTAAGCTCGCGAGGAGGAGGATATATCTTCTTTGGAAATGCTTATGATTCTTCTCAAATGAGTTGGACTCCAATTTCGTCTATCCATTCGTTAGTATACCGTTCTCATTTCACACGATCCACATTTAGTATAGTGCCTCATAACTTTTTGATATCGTGTCAGGGGAAAACATTACTCGGCAGGACCAGCTGAACTTGTTTTCGGAGGAAGGAAGACTGGTGTGGGAAGTTTGGATATTATTTTCGATACCGGAAGTTCCTATACTTACTTCAACTCTCCGGCTTACCATGCATTGATTTCTTTGGTCGGTTAAAATCATTTTTCACTAATACTTAGAAATAATGTAAGCAAGTAACTAAGATGACATTTAGTTCAATTTTTTTAATACAGGTGAATAAGGAATTACATAGAAAGCCATTAAAAGTAGCACCTGATGACCAGACTTTACCAATGTGTTGGCATGGTAAAAAACCTTTCAGAAGCATAAATGAAGTGAAGAAATACTTCAAGCCACTAACACTTAGTTTCGGCAATGGTGGAAAAGTTAAATCTCAGTTTGAGATTCCTCCAGAAGCTTATTTAATAATATCAGTGAGTTATATAACTTTTCTACATTTTCTATGTTTGTTTAACTGCTATAGTATAGTAGATAATAGGAACATTTCACGTGTGAATGCTAACATTTTGTTTCTGCTAGAACAAGGGGAATGTTTGTCTAGGCATTCTAAACGGTCCGGAAGTAGGATTGGGTGAATTGAACCTAATTGGAGGTATGAATTTAGTTACATTGTTACTATATCATTCTGGATAATATTCTATGAAGCATGACACTAATAGTAATACTAACACATATATATTGATAAATGATTCATGAACTCTGAATTATGTTAAGTAAGTTTATGTATTTGTTTATGCAGACATATCCATGCTAGACAAAGTGATGGTTTTCGACAACGAGAAAGAGTTGATTGGATGGGGACCGGCAGATTGCAATGGTGTTCCAAAATCCAGAGATGTCAGTTTATGATCATAAGAACTATATAATTCAAGCATTCATATGAATTTGACAGTAGAGAAATAGATTAATGCAGTTTATAGAGTTGGTGATGGTAAAGTGTAAACTACTAATGTCTTCATGGTGTAGAGATATGTATGCTTATGATTTGTGTATAGTATATTGGGGCAGGGTATTATGTAGACTGTATAGTATTAGCTTCTGATAATTACAGAAGTTATTATATTAAGGCCATTTCACATGAAAAAACTTAAACTCGAGATAATTGAATTGAACTAGTATTTAAGAAATTTAAGATCTTGAGAAGATCACACTCGTAGTTTCAAATCTTCACTAATGGACTAACTCCTATACCAATGAATTAACACTATTTATATATTTAAGTTGTCAATATAATCCTTCTAAATAAGATACATAAGATTATAAAATGAATATATAACAAACATATTAAAAAAATTCTACTACAAGGAACAAGAATTTTCTACATGAATCCTTTCATGTTAACACTACCATATACCCCTAACATGACTAATTGGATCTAGAATTGAGATCATTGTGCTTATTGTTTTAGTTACAAATAATGACCCCATTTCTTAAACTTATCAACCATACAACAAATGAATATCAACCCAAATAGAACAGTCCCTAGTAATCACCTACCCAAGAAGAACACACATGCACCATTATCATATCCACTTGAAGTTGCAGTTAGTAGTTGTGAATGTGAATGTGATTTTTGTCTACAACCAATTTAAAATACCCATGGGACCCCTCCTTTTTAGGATCCCATCCTCTAAAACCCCACGACCATGACCTATTTTCATCACTACTCAAAATAACAAAACTAAATTACTTTGGTAGGTACGTAAACACATCTTGCCAACCCGAAAGTTGATTCATTTGATACTGAACCTGAGGGGCAAAAGGGTCATCTTCACCATCATCCATAAAATTCAACTGGAAATCAAAGGCCGACACTGGATCAGGCCCAAGAACAAATTCGTTCCATTTCGGCTCACTTTGAACCTCCTTATCGCACGTGACATCCGGCGAAACCACGTGCTCAGAACAGCTTGAATCCGTGTGAAAGCGTGGCACCGAATCTGACGTGTCAGTATATAACTGCTCGTTAACAATCCTGAAATCATCGTGACCGTTCGTTTCGATCTTAGGCTTCGTCTCATTCTCAAATTGAACTTCCTCTGAAAACATTGATGATGCTTTTGTATCGTCATTGTATTTCTCAATCTTCCCTTTCTTATTGTATATTCGACACAACACCCAATCATCAAGCTGTAATTTCAAAAAACAAAATTAATTAGATATCCATTTCATTTTTTTCATCAATGTCATGCATTTCTGCATCTGATGTCTCTGCCCAGTTATCAACTGAGCTTGATATAAATATAATTTATTATTACATACCCTTAAATTGTGGTTATTTTTTGATGCGGATCTATCAACGTTTGCAAGCCGATATTCATGCATGATCCAATTAGTTTTAACACCTTTAGGAGCTTTCCCAGCGTAGAAAACCAGTGCTTTCTTAATTCCAAGAGGCTTCGGCTTTCCAATCGGCTTATCGGCTCCCGTGGCTTTCCAGTATCCGGTTCCGGCCGCCCGGTTCGGCCGTGAACCGTTTGGATATTTCCGGTCCCTTGGAGAGAAAAAATACCACTCTTTCTCACCGAAAAGAGCCATTTCTGTTTACAAAACCAAAAAATACAAAATTAGTAACAGAATTTATTAAATTTAAATTTTAATTAATTTAAGGTTGTTAAAAACTAAATTACCTGGAAGATGCCATGGATCAAACTTATACAAATCAATTTCTTTGATAATAGGAACAGCGATTGGGAGAGAAGCACACTTTCTACATAAATAATGATTCACAAGCTCATCATCAGTAGGGTGAAATCTGAACCCAGGAGGTAACTCTAATGCACCTTGCATTCGCGAACCGTTGTTTAATAATATCTTGTTCTTCTTGTTGTTTTTGATGATGTTCTTGTTGATGTTGTTGGTGTTCGAAGTTGTAAGAAAGGAAGAAGTTATGGTTTTATAATAAGATGAAGAAGAGAAGAGTCAAAAAGGTTGATTAAAAGAATACACGTGGGAATGAAATTAGTGAAGTCGGGGGAAGGTGTATTATAGAGCAAGTAAGTCACAAAAAGAAAGTCCTCGAAGTTCGAGCCATGTTTTTTTTTTTTGTTGATAAAGGTGAACGCAGACAGCACGTGGCGAGACGTGAATGGAGGATGGGACACGTGCGAGGGACTTTTTTTTGTGTCACTGCTTGCGTCACTAGCATAGCCCGGTTTTGGTAAAATGGTTGACTGTTGTTGTGGCTATGTTTTTTTTTGGAGTCGACATGTTGCTGTACCTTGTATTTATTTCTCCTAATGCTCTGCATCTCGTTGTGGTCTGTCCAAGTGTTCCCTACACCACATGGAATATATTTTATTTTGACCGTTTATTCTAATTTTAACAACATTTCTGTTATTTTTTGAACACACTTTTAACAAGATTTCTGTTATTTAAACACAGGAGTTCACACACTTTTTTACCTTGTATCCACAAGTACTTGAAATTCTTACTAAGATACTCAACAACACATCCAACTCTGTTCACCAAATAGTAATACCCATATTTTCAAATTAAATTCCATATTTTTCATGTCATAAACAATTGGCGAGAGCTATTAAACAATTAGTGCGTGCTCTTATTTTTAATAAATCGCGTCAATTGGATTTAAATGTCCTTTATTTTATAATCTTTTAGTTATTTTTATTATTTAATTATTTTTATTAGTTAATAAATATAATAATTTTAACAAATTATTAATTAACAAAAATAACAAACAAAATTACTAATATAATATAATTAAAGTTAGATTATAAATGTGATAATGTTTTTTCTTTATATTATCGATCAACTGTGGTAAAGTCCTCGTTCGATTCTCCTTATTTTTTTAAGGTGTTGTTTACTGGTATTGTTGGTAAATAATAATGATTTTTAGTTAACTTGTAAGATTAAACTCGAAAATCCTTTTA
Organism: Vicia villosa; assembly: GCF_029867415.1. NCBI lineage: Eukaryota > Viridiplantae > Streptophyta > Magnoliopsida > Fabales > Fabaceae > Vicia > Vicia villosa. The sequence goes on along the minus strand of NC_081184.1, from coordinate 143,112,399 downwards.
AAGACACTTTATGATAAATATTTTGGGAAAATGTGATAGTGTTGTAAGATTTCCTAATGCAAATGACTAATTAGTAATGATTTAAATGAAAAATCAAAACGCCAGTGTTTTAATTTCAGAGGGAAAACCAAAGAGTATCATCCCAACGTCTATATAACTTCATTTCCCTTTTCCCTTATGTTCCACCACTTTACTCTTTTTGAACACTGAGAACTTTCATCTTCCGCAACCTCCATTCTTACATTTTTCTTCTACTCGAGTTCTAAAAAAAAATACATCTTCTTCCGGTATAACGAAGCAACCTCAAATCCCTTCTACTCATGATATTCAATGTCTCATCTATTTTAGCAATAGCACTTACATTCCATAACCACCAATAAAGAAGGAAAAATGATTATTTGGGCTTCCCAAGCACTAATTCCCTTCTCTATTGCTAATAGTGTTCATGCATGCTTGGGTCCTTTACCCAGACCGTTTGTAAAACCTGCTAAATTGAATATTTTCTTTCCTTGTTTACACTATTGTAAGCCTCTTGCATTTGAGGACAAAAACTTTGAACTATGGTTCATGGACCAACCTCACTGAGTATTCCGTTTTTCTCCTTCTACTAATAGTGAAAACTATTTCAATTGGTTGAGTATAATGGAAAAGAAGAAAGAAAAAAATATGGCGAGATCAAGGCATCTTTGACCTAAGTATCTGGATTGTGCCACATTCATTTCTTCTATGTCACAATTTGTCAATCGAAGTCATGGACCAAATTGGTTCATGCCCAAAAAGTCATTAATCTGAGCCCTTTCGAATTTGAAGCATCTTACCTATATACCAAAGAATTCAAAGAGTGGTGGATAGAATATCATAACGATGTTATTATAGATCACTTAATTGTGCTGCAACATTGGACCAAAGCTTTTTCCTCTACGTAAAAACAAACCAAGAAGAAAGGTCGAGGTTCGCACATCAAGAAGATTCGAGCTTTTCAAACTTACTTCTAAATTATGTATAATCCTTGCCGACTTAGTCACATTATTCATCAGACGACTTTTTCTTTAAAACAAAAATTACTTAAAATGTTAAAAATTATTTTTCCTTCTTCCGTAAAAAATAGCTTTGAATTTGATTTCGAATTTCATTTTACCCACTTGTGAACTTGGCTTTGCTTTCCAACTGCCACTTCCAAAATGATGTTTTTTTTAGTCTTTGTCAGACCTAAACAAATAATTAAAAAAGCCGATCTAGAGAGTGATTTCGACTAAGTATCACATGCATAACTATCCATGGCCTTTCAGATTCGAACTAAAACATGTTCGAGTCAGATCTACCATTCTAAAAGTTGAGTTATCGAAACTCTCAAAAACTCATTAACTCCTATTTTATGTTCATACTATTTACTTGTGTTGAAATGTTGTAGCTCGACCTTTCACTTCCCCAAAAGGGTTGGAGAAGAAGAAGCTTGAATCAGCTGAAGGATGTGAAGAATTTGTCCCAGTACTTAGCCAGTCAAAAGAGACGAAACAAGTGTTTTTCCTAACTCTTTGTTCTCCATATGTTAACTTTCCTCAATTTTTATTTACCGTACTCTTGTATTTTTGAGTCAGAAAAGGGAAAGTAGCGCAAATGCTACCCCAAGTCGAAAAAAGGAAAAGAAAGAAATATCAACTGCCCCTCTGGATAGCGAAGAGACTCGGGTTTAAACCTACTATTCGACCTTCTTCTATCTTAAATTAACTCTTTATTATACTAACAATTGTAAATATTCCAGTCGAAGATAAAGATAATGAAGTTGAAGATAATAATTGGAGTGATGATAATGAGGAGGTTTCCACTCAATCCATACCTCCCAAACATTAGAGCAACTGGCAGGGCGAAGCTGAAAAACCTAAAAAACCAAAAAAAAAAATAGAAAAATCGAGTTCACAAAGCTAGTACACAAGAGAGACAAAAAATAAAATTGGTTCTTAATATTGATGACGAAGAAGAGGAAGAAGATACTCAACTAACTAGAAATATTACAAATCAACAAAGGAAACCTACTCTTGATGAATGTTCAGAGAGAGAGGATTCATGTCCCAACCATATGATGCCCAAGGTACTTTGAGTTTCATCCATATCTTCTTTTCAATTTACATCAAACAACTTATAATATTGTTCTGCTTCTGCCTCCTTGTGGGAAATTCCTCTTCCTGCTACTCCTCCTCCAGTAAACATTGCTTTAGGCGTCCACCAGTATGTTCCACAAAAAATAAATTCACCACCTCAACAAAGAATAAATGAAAATCTAGTTATGGAAATAGTTGTTAAACAATTAAGTGAAGTAGTCGAATATCAAAATCCTTCACAACAATTGACTGGTCCAGAAGGTCAAATCAAAACCCAGAGTAATAATCGACCGGTCCATGCGGTAATGTTCAAATATTATAGGGCAAAGGGCATGTTGATCAAACACAATAGGACCAAGATTTTGATCAAACACAAGAGAACCAAGATGTTAATCAAATGCAAAAGGACTAAGATGTTGATTGAACATAAGTCGATTCAAGATCAAAGAGAATCTCAAACTGCTACTAACGAGAAAGAACAACCACAAGTTGTTTAAACTTCACAAAGTTCACCAACAACCATTGAGATTCCCTTTTTGAATACATCTACTATTATTCATCCTCAAATAGGATATTATTCATCCAAAAGTTCTAACACCATCATGCAAACCACTCAATCCTTTAAAATTCTCATTTGGCACATAATCTAGATTCAAACCATCATACAAACCACTCCCTTCATAAACCTGACTATTTTGTTTTCTTGGTCTCCATACCTCCTCTTTCCCTTTATTTTTTCCTTTCCCTTTCCCTTTACTCTTACCCTTACCCTTTCCATTTAGATTTTACCTTTTCCTTTCCCCTTTTGTTTACCTTGATCCTTCCCTCTTTCCTCTTCTAACACTTCTTCAATTGAATTCTCTTAATCAATTCCAATATCATCCTATGAATCCTCAAAGTTTACTTCTGAAGCATTATCTTCACTAGCACCACCAATATCTTGTTACAGTCAAGTCCTTCATCTTTTTCCTAGATGCAGTCAAGTCCCTCATCTACTGCTTAATTGGAGTCAAAGCCAACATCTTCCTCCTAGTTATAATCAAGTCCCCCGTATTCTTCCTAGTATACTGAAGCCCCTCATCGGGTGCGTGATTGAAGTCAAAACCAACATCTTCCTCCTGGTTATAGTCCAATCCTTCCACTTCTTCTTGATTGCAGTTAAATCCCTCATTCGGTTTATTGTTCAAGTCAATTTCAACATCTTCCTTATGATTATAGTCAAGTTCTTCATGTTCTTGCTAGTTACGTTAAATTCCATTGTCAACTTTCGGGTTCAACTCAATGATCCCTTCAACAATAGAATATTGTTTTGCAGCAGTAGTCCCTCTTTCAATGGTCCTCCACCCTCGATGGTCCCTCCCTCATTACTCTCTTAACTAAATTTAGGGGTCCCATCTAACTTGTCTTTTACTTCATTATTCAACTCTTCCAATATGTCTTTTGCTACATTACTTACTTCATCCAAATTATCTTCTTGCACATCATCCCCTTCCTTGTTATTTTCCAATATAACACATTCTTCTTCTTTTTCAATGGGTCATTCAACATTATACTCAAGTGAAAGTATTGGCTTTTCAATGATATCAGGTTGTGACAGTGGATGAAGAACGTATAAATGCACATTCCCATTAGCCACTACAATGATTTTCATCCTCTTTGCACCCATGTCATCTTTCAATGGAACAATATCATTAATCTCAATTAATTCATGATACCACAAGCTCTCCATTGCTGGGTATCCTAAATCTTTCAAACTACTCAACATTTCAAGATAACTATACTGATCACGGTCACATAATTTCGTAAACTTAATAAACTAGCCCGCATGATGCACAACACACTCAAACCTATTATCTATTCCATTTCCAAGATATATGATATATACAAAATAAGTGAAGAAGATGAAACAAACATAAAGATATGATTTTTAACATGCTATAAAAATGTTAAGCTGCATGAAACATAACGTAAACATGCTATAACAATGTTAAGGTACCTTTTAAAGAATGGGAAATGAACAATGTTTCTCTTCAAACTCCTTCTTCTTATGAGATTTCTAGGATTTACACTTCCTCTTCATCTTCACACTTTAGAACAAGGATTTTTGTCTATCTTCACACTTCTGAACAAGGGTTTGCGTCTATATTCACACTTCAGAACAAAGATTTTCTTCTTTCTGGGAAAGTTAGGGTTTCTTCGCCTCTCTCACTTTGTATTCTTTTCGACTCCTTTAATAAGGCTTACTAATAGGGTTATTTCATTTTGTAACTAAAAGTGTTCCTATTATTACCATTCTTAATAATATATTCCAAATAACCAAAAAAAAAACATGTCTGATAAATATAGCCAACTACATTGCCATATTTGTAAAAATTAATGATTTTTGATAAAATTTTATGCAAAAGATCAAATCGACTATTGAAAGTGTTTTTGAAGGACTAATATGTAACATTTTTTAAATAAATGACTGAAGTAAAACAATTAATGGAATTAAAAGACTAAAACATGTATTAAACCTATTCTTAAGGGTATGTTTGGTTCAATAGGGGGTAGGGAGGGAAGGAATTTTAATAAAGGGGAGGGAAATGAAGGGGAGGGGAGTGAATGTATTTTAATTAAATGTCTGTTTGGTTCAAAAGAGGGAGAGAGAAGGAGGGAGAATTTTTAATCAAATAATGTTTGGTTCAAAAGGGGACGTGAGGAATTTTAAAATTAAATTACCTTTTAACCCTTAAAATGTTATAACATTCATTCTAAATAAAATAAAAAACAGTGATATTCACAAAAAAAGGAAAAGAAAATTGTCCATTCATAAACAACAGAGATAATCAAATACAAAATACTTAATATTTTAAATACTCTAAAATATATTAAAGTGCAACTAAAATATTGATAAATTTCAACAATAATTATATGATCCCCGATGAACCATTTTCTCATCTTAATGATCCATATAATATTTATAAAATTAAATTCTAAATAATATATAACTCATATACTACAATTATATATTGATATGTAATACAACACAATAACTTATAAAACTATTAAGTTCTTAAAAACAAAATAATAAATGAAAATGAACAAAATAAAACACATAAAAAAATAAACATTGAGTCATATTAAAAATAATAATAGAGTTGCCGTGAAAAATAGAGGAGTTATAGTAAAATGATAAAAATTAACGTATAATATTTATTAAAGCTAATTTAGGATTTTAATAAAAAAAAAAACTAATATATAAAAAAAATAGATCTTTTCATAACTTCTTTATCCCTTTCCCTCCAAATCCTCCGTTTAAGAAAAACAAAAAAAATTCTCCAAAAGAGAATCTGCTTATCTTTAATCTTTTTCCTTTCTTTCATGAAAAATTAAACAAAACATATTTAACTTAAAATATTTTCTCCCCTTCGTTCTCCTTAAAAAAAACCCAACCAAACAAATCCTAAAACAAAAGGAAAATGGATTTACAAAATATAATAAAGTGGATTTGAAACCTGTAGTTGATATACATGTGACGTGGAGTATGACCTAGGCTTACATGGACAAAATAACTCTTGCTCAATGTGGAAGCTACCTGGATGGTACCTTGCACAAGATAAATCTAGGTCTGTTCAGAAAATGTTTCTCCAATAAAACCAAAGGTTAAGGTTAGGTATGATTTTTCAAGCCTTTTGATATTGAATTACAACCTTTTGGTTTCTCTTTGGTCAAGTTCCTGTCTCTTCTATTTTCAACTTGGCCAACTTGGATATCCATTAATTCCCCTTAGAAACACTTTTGACTTCAAATTAACTTTTCAATTATAAATAAGATTAAATAACAAAAGTAGAGATTTTAATAAAGTTTACCACTGCACTATTTTACATTTTTTTTAAAATATAAATTGTGTGTGTGAAAGTGGGACTCATGAGTTTAAACTCTTGGCACTATTGACTTGCTCCTTGTACTAACTCCATATATAAATGCTCGCCGCCATCTTTATTTCATTTCAATGTCTAATAAATGTTTGATTAAGATTTAAGAAAAACATAGTTTAATGAAGATGGTTACAAAACATCATTGTCAATAGTGAAGCCATTTGGATGTAGCAACAGAAAACAGGTCCAAGAGGAATGAATATTTGGCCATCAAGTAATTTTGCCACCTTCTCGGAAGTTTCTTTACCTTGCACACTGGCTGCCAACATTGACTTTACCTTACTGTCTCTCCCTTTACCATTGTTCAATATTTAGTAAGTTTTGGCTGATTCAAAATAAAACAAGGGGAGAAAAGTTGAGTGAAAATGACATAAATCTTGTCTTTACCATTTGTTTTCTTCAATTTTGTCTTAACGATTTTTTTATCATTTTTAAATCTAATATTTGATTCTTTTTTAAATATTTTAATTTAGTCGTGATAAAAAAGTGGCGTTGGAGTTTCTTTTAGTCTCTCTTGATTTCTTTCATGATATCTTTATTATTAAATATGACCTATAATCTATTCTGACCATTGTTGAAGGTAAGTCGTCTGTGTTATAATTAACTTTTTCCTAGTAAAAAAGTGTCTCCTTTCTTAACTATGATTGTTGGTCACCACAGAGATATGTCTTAAAATCTCTAAATTATGAAGAGAACGAAAAAATATTTTGAGATTGTAAAAAATTAATAAACTAAAAAGCAACAACAATACAGATAAAGAAACTATTACATATTCAAAATCATTCCCAAGGTAACAATTGAACTACAAAAGGTTGCAACTTTCAGAATTGGTCGTTATTCCAACCACCTGATTTGAGGAAGTGCACCCATCCCTCACCAGCATCTGAGTCAAATTCAATTTCTTGAGCTGGATTCTTCTTCTTGAATTTCTTCATCCTCGACACTGAAGTCCTTCCTACCACAAATGCTCCAGCAAATGTGTTCGCACTTTCAGTGGAAGTGATCATATCATCTTTCTTGGAGGAGTCCCTCTTAGAAGAAGTGGTCTCAATGGCCTTGTTGACTTTCTTGGAAGAGTCTCTCTTAGAACTCTTAGATGATTTGCCCATATTGTCTGTTTTGAGAAGAGCTAGTTGAAAGAAAGAGGAATGTGACCCTGCTAGTAAGAAAAATTCGCTTTCATATAGGGTTTGGGATAAAGCAAAATCAGCTCTGGTTGATATACACCAATAGACAAAGGAGAGAGATATATTCTTGGTCAAGCGCTTTTCCCCAGCCTTGACTGCTTTGATTTTCTCAAATGCTCAATGATCAAAACAAGATTGGACCTTCTAGAGATTTGGAGAGTTGTTCCCTACCATTTTTCTAATTGTTTTGATAAAAATTATTTTCCAAAAGATTTATATTTTTTATTGATGGCAAATGAGGTACAATGGATATGATATTTACTCATTTTTTTATCCAGATTTGATAAAATTCCAAACATTTAAATATGTGGATCTGTTTCTTATCTCCTTTATATTTTTGTTTGTGACAAAATGGGGAGTAAGATAATAAATATTTAAGCTCTGAATATGACAATTAAATTTCTGCTTAAATTCGGATGAGTTATATATATTATGCTTTAAATTTTAATTTAATTAATCTGGATAGAACTTAGGGAAAACTTACAAACTTCACCCTTGGGATTATCAGACTCAGGGGGAGCTTACAAACTCCGAAGAAGGTCAACTTGTGAAGACTCAAACTCCGAAGAAGGTCAACCTCTAAAGAATCAAAATTTGAAGACTCAGAAGTCAGTCAAAGTGCTAGGATCAAGAAACTATCATAGGTCACTATCAGACTCATGGATCAAATTGTCTCCATCTGATCACGTGAAAATTCAAGTTCAAAGACAACTAGGATGAAACGGATAATTCATTTTGAAGCTAAGGATTTTCAAAAGTATTTTTGCTAGGCATTAACCATTTGAAGAAACGTCTCAACGTCTCTTATGAAAGTTTCGCATAGACTCACTTGGGCAAGAAGTCTTCTCCAATCTCTTATGTTTCTCTATTGAAGGAACTGAAGACTTGAAGAAAAGCTACATATCCAAAGAACTATTGACAAACAAAGACTTGTTACTTTATCAAATAAAAAGCACAAGTTCATACTTAAAATTTATTAACACTTGTACATTCTTAGAAATGCCTAAGTCTTAAGAGTCTTTTGTATTGTATCTTGTTTACACCTCTGATTGTATATCAAGTGTAACTCTTAAACAATCTCATATGTAAGTTAGATTGTAAGAAATCTCTAGTTTGTGTGCTTGAGCATTTGGAAGTCTCTTGCTTGTTTGTTTGAGCATTAGAAGTATCTTGAGTTTGAGTATTATAAGTCTCTTGCTTGTGTGCTTGAGCATTGGAAGTCTCTTGCTTGTCTCTTGCTTGTGTGTTTCATAATTTGTAATCAGATTGGGTTATAGTAAAAATCTTTTGAAAATGCAGGGGAAATGAACTACTCTTGATTTGTAGGAGGAACCCGAACATATCATTTGTGTCCCGCTTTCTCTTACTCCCTAACTCTGATCATAACTTATCCGCTGCAAAGTATCACTTCCGTATCAGATTCTAGACCTTTGGTTCAAAATATGATAAGAGAGTTTTATGAAAGAAAGAAAAAATTAACACAATTCAACCTTCTTCTTGTGCTTTTCTCACCTTCAAAGCAGTCTTTGAGATTCTGATATCTAAAAAGTGATGTTGAGTATATAAATGTAATTTTTCCTAAAGGGCCCCCGAATCCTCCGCATGTAATTTCGGTTACATTCAACATAACTCTGACCCACTAGAGAGTATAGTGAATGACTCATCCCTACAAATATAAGGAAATATGGTTACATAACTCTATGATACTTAAGACTGCAAACGATTATGACAAGGATGTTCTTTTTGGATTGACGAGCATGTTTGATGACTAATTTTAAAAATAGGGAGATGTGGCAAGCTCGCCTCTTTATGTAACACATGTTTGACTTTGCATGCCTTTTTTATTCCTCTTTGTGTGTCTTACAAGGTGGGAGGAGAATGAGCCGAGGCTATTAATACTTAGTGGGCTTGAGTTACTATTGAGTTATAATATAGTAGTCCGCAGTACCTCGAGCATGAGTCTTAGAAAGAGGAATTGGTTAATGAATTTAAATAATATAATAATGCACGGTCTCTCAAACATTAGACTATAAAGGCGAAGTATTTAAAAAAAAGGACATAACAAAGGCCTATAACGGAAAAATGATGAAAAAATATTATCAAAGAACATAAAGGTTCACAGTTAAAGAAAGACATAAAAGTCCACAATCTCTTAAGTACGGGATCATTAGAGACAAAAGAGTGATGGATTTGCGAAAATACTGATCCTAAGGGGTTAAGGATAGTTTTTGTCTAAGTTGTTGATTATGAACAACAGTAAATAAATGAGAGAATTTCTTTATAGACCCCCTACCTTCTTAGTCACCCGCGGCGAAAACTCAAAAATACCCCTACTTCGGAAATGCATTTCTAAAGTAATTTTTTTTCCAGATTTTTCCAAAATTCGGAAATGCATTTCCGAAAACGTCAAATGAGAGTGTTTTCGGAGATGCATTTCCGAAATAACCCATTTTTGAGTGTTTCTGAAATGCATTTCCAAAAACTGAAAATAATCGGCTAAACTTCTGAACTTTGGGTCAAATCTGTTTGGAATATATTCCAAATTGCAACCCACCAACTCTTCAACCCAATATATCAGCAACTTCACAAACACTGTTGGAGATACCATGGTCACTCTCTTTCCGCTTTGCAATTTCATGAAATGCAAAGGAAATTGTAAACATGCAGAAAACAGCCAAATTGATTGGCATTTCATGAAACAATTCCCAAATCACACTTACATTTGTTATTTCCGCTTTGCAATTTCATGAAATGCAAAGGAAATTGTAAACATGCAGAAAACAGCCAAATTGATTGGCATTTCATGAAACAATTCCCAAATCACACTTACATTTGTTATTTCCGCTTTGCAATTTCATGAAATGCAAAGGAAATTGTAAACATGCAGAAAACAGCCAAATTGATTGGCATTTCATGAAACAATTCCCAAATCACACTTACATTTGTTATTTAACACCAGCAACAATCAAAATTGTGGATTGAAAATCAGAAACTTATAATCAGTATCTAGAGGTATATTGTAGTTTTGCATGACAAACTACTCTTGAAAGGCACAATGAATAAAATAGACACAAAGCATGTATTTTTTTCGGAAGTGCACTTCCGAAACTTTAAAAATGGGTTTTTTCGAAAATGCACTTTCAAAAACACCCCCTATTTGATAACTTTAAAAATGGGTATTTTCGAAAATGCACTTTCAAAAATACCCCCTATTTGATGTTTTTCGGAGATGCATTTCCGAATTCTGGAAAAATCTGGAAAAAAAATTACTTCGGAAATGCATGTCTGAAGTAGAGACATTTTTAGATTTTCGCTGGAGGGGTGGAGGTTCTCCCCTGTAGAGGGTCTACAAAGAAATTCTCAAAAGGTTCCATCTAGTGCTATTAAAGGAGAATTCCTTGTGATTTGTTGATTGAAAAGCTCCTTGATTTTTCAGACATGAGGGTCTTGAGATCATTATGTTACATTTGAGTTTTAACTTTTAAGAACCATCTTCATAGTTGCATCATTCATTGTCTTGGTTTCCAACATGCATCTATACCACCCAATGTAGTTGTTACTTGGGATGATAATAATGTCATTGATCTCACTGCCTCACCTGTATCCGGGGTTCCCACAACAGAGACAACAAACCTTACTCGTATAGACAACATGGTGATCTATATGAATTTAACATTTTCTTTTTTGATTACCATTACTTTTTTGAAATAGAAATGCAAATATTCTTTGGTGTTTGTTAACTTAAGGAAATTCTTTAATTCGCTCATGTAAATCCAAGGCCTCCAAATAATAGCATGAGTTTCTAACTTCATTATTGTTTGTACTCTACTTGAATTTAACATTTTCAACCTAAACCTGGCTTTCAGAACCGCCTAAAACAAAACTTTCCAACTTGGAAAAAAAGACACATATCATGCACAACATGACACATGTGTACCAATGATCCAACACACGTGTAGAAGAAAGCAAGTGTCACACATGCTACTCTACACGTTTTTTTTTCCACTTGTAGTGTTGATACACAATCTGTCTTTTTCTCACTTCTTATTACTCAAAATACTTCAACATATCCAATCTTTGCTTATAACTATCGTTGAATTCAAGATCTTTTCAACTTGTCATTTTCATCACACCTTTTAAGTTCAGTTCAGCTATGTCTGGTGTGTCAATGGCTGTGACTGGTGATACAAATGAAACAGATAAAAGACAACAACATGGAAGCATGACAATGATGGGTTCATTACGTGTAATAGAGTTACAACTTGTAGCTTTTGTATTGGTTTTCTCAGCAAGTGGTCTTGTCTCACTTTTTGATCTACTCTTTCCTGTCTTTGTCTCTATCTATCTATTAGCACTTTCACGTTTTGTTTTTCCATCATACACTCATGGAGTGTCCCAAACTATTTTCCATGGAAGCAAGGCTTTTCGAGTCTCTGTTATTGTTGGAACAATATTGGGTTTGTTCTTGCCTCTGGCTTATGTTTTGGGTGGATTTGGTAGAGGAGATAAACATGCTGTGAGATCTGCAAGTCCACACTTGTTTTTGATATCTTTTCAAATACTCACTGAAAATATAATAAGTGGGTTGTCAATGTTTTCACCTCCTGTGAGAGCATTGGGGCCTTTGATGTATACAGTGAGGAGGATCTTTGTGGATATTAATTGGATACATGATGTCTGGCTCAACATCATTTTGCCACCAAATGCACACATAAAGGTTACTTCCATTTATGAATGTGACATGTTTTTTATAACTTTGATGTATATTGGAAATGAAATGTAATTTTTGTGCATGTGCAGGACAAGGCATGGTACTGGTTTGGGAGGGTTCTGGCTGTAGCTAATCTGGTTTATTTCTCCATCAATCTCTTTGGATTCTTGATTCCAAGGTTCCTTCCAAGGGCTTTCAAGAGGTATTTTCAAGAAAGGGAAGAGATTTATGCTAAGGCTGCTGAGGACAAACCACATGTGCCAAAGAGGAAGACAATAAATTTATGTCTTTAATTTGCTCAACATATCTTGCTGTGTTCCCTTGAAAACTAAGATGTGTTTATGGTAGCATAAAAGACAAATAGATAGCACTTTTATGTTAGTAGTGAAGCTTTAAGAGAGATGCATATGTTAATATTGTTAGTTGTGATATTAATGACAATTTTATTTTGTTTTGGATGCAATTGCTAAACAATGGATATTAAACTTAAGCAACAATTGATATACAAAATTGATAGTGTATATTCTATCTCTAATTTATAGGACATTCTATCTCTACTTTTCAAACAACAATTACTAACTAAACCATGGCAATGGCTCTACAGCCAAAAATAACTAGATTTCATTTTCACTATCATTTTCACTATCACTTTCATCAAGCATTCCTTCAATAAATGCAGCTTCTTCTACCTACAGGGAAGATAACACAAACAATGGAAATGTTAGTGTCAAACTCAGAAAAATATTATATCAGTTACCACTAATGCATTAAAGAATGATATCACATACCACTAATGCATTGAACTCAAACTCCTCATCTATAGCATCAATTACAGCATAATCTTCCACTAAGTCCTATTTACAAAAGTTGTCAAAGATTAAATCACAAGCCCAAAGACATCAGAAATTAACAGTAGTATAAAGATGCTATATAGTGCTTGCCAAGATCAGAAAATATTAAGACAGACAAATCTGAAGAATCCTTTTGTAAGAGGCATTCTCGCTATAAAAAATATTGAAGAGGATAAAGTGGGAAGAGGTTCATGCAACATACGATATACAAAGATTTGAAATAAGAAAGAAAATTATGAACAAATGTTGTAGTGACTGGCTAGTTGAATACTTACATCATCAGCCATTTGAAACATTCCATTTTCACCCTGCACAAAAAAAGCCAAATTAATTATCTTAATATATATTTTAAGTTGGTGACCCTTTCCTTTTCCTTTCTTCCAAACTCCAAAAGGAAACTAAATTAATTTTAACATTACATTCACAATGGTATTCACAAAATGAGGTGTTCAAGATTATATAGAATACTAGCACTGCTTCAATTCAAAGTTTGTACAAGTAGAAGCTTACCTTCACAACAACAAATTGAAGTGGCTTAGATGATGTATAAATTAGGTAGGTACTACCTTCCTAAAAAAGGAAACAAGAAAAACTAAAATTAGCGCTAGCACACGGTAAAACTTTATGTCCATAGTTCTACTGAAATTTGTATCAGGCCAGAGGTTCCATTTTTATGCTTCTAACTTCTAAGTTTAAATAATGTACGAGGACAAATAACCAAAAATGCATTATTATACCAGCAAAGAATACTTCTTTATAATATATACATTATGGTTGTAAGAAACTACAATCAGCACTACATAAAAATAAAAATAAAAAAGACCAACTAGAATAATGTAAAGATGATATCTGGAATTTTCCAGAAGACTTGATCAAAACAGATGGGAAAACAAAATCAACACTCTTATGATGGTAATAACACTCTTACAGTGGACTGCAAAAACACACTTCCAAAAATAAACTCATTTCAAATAATTGGTCATTACGATTTGCATACTAGTGAAGTTAAAAATAAAACACAGGCAATCAAACAAGTTAAGCAGAAATTAATTGAATGAAATTCTTCTATTAAGAACAAATCCTATAAAAGAAGACACAAATTCATAAACATGTAAATGTCTAGTTAAAGATGATAAAATTACCAACTCAAAATATGTAATTCCTACACCATCACTTGGCAAGCCTTCAATGTCTTCACCATCATCTGCAAAAGGGTAATAACAACTTTGTTATATTTTGAGCATAAAATCAATTAGTGGTGAGGTACATAATCACTCGAGAAATAACCCACAGTTATAATGTGTTTATAATAGCTACCTAAAGATTAGCCCTTCAACTTTAGGAGTATTGAACTTGTTAAAAGAAATCACAAACAGACACAGCACAGGAATTCTATTCCGATAAAAGAAACGTCCTATGTATTGACAACAACTCGCTCTTGCTTTCTTACCACAAGCATCATTCAAACTTGTTTGCTTTCCCTTTTTCAAAGTTTCCTCTGGTTTTCTATAGTAAATTACATCCTTTTGTATTCTTCTTGGCAGCTGGTATACTCCCCTCTTCAACTGAACTTTTTCCACTTCGAATCCTAGATATGTTTAGCAGCCGTGATGCCTCATTATCATTTTCATGCACTACACTCGACATCGATTTCTTTGCATCCAATTTCTTAAATTCATGCTCCTGCAAAATCAACTTAACGTCTTCGGGTGCTCGAGTGCAAGGCTTCACACTTCCTTTTATTTCTAATTGATGTTGTTTATCCCAGGAAATTCCTCCGGTAGACGTGTCTTTCAAATGGTTAAATTTTCATCCTATATCACCGGTTAGTTTGTGTAGCTTAGCAGAAGAAGCAACTGAGCATTGGATGATAATGGTTGAGTAGATTTAGTAAGAGGAGGAGTTGTCATGGCTGTTGGAAGAAAAAAACATAACAGAACCATAAAATAAGAAACAGAGCAGAGGAGAAAGCAGAGGAAAGAAGCAGAGAAACATATCAAAATACCATAAGCAGAGCAGAGAAACAGATCAAAATACCATAAGCAGAGCAGAGAAACAGATCAAAATACTATAAGCAGATCAGAGGAACAGAGATGATGATGATGATGAGCGATGGAGGAACAAAGCAGAGGAACATAGATGATGATGAGCGATGGAGGAACAAAGCAGAGGAACATAGATGATGACGATAAGCAATGGAGGAATAGAGATGATGATGATGATGATAAGCGAAGGAGGAATAGAGAAGCTTTGCGATGGAGGAATGGAGAAGAACAAGGAAGCTTTTACGATACAAAATCAGCCACGATTGAACTTAGTAAAGGAAAAGAATTAGGGTTACTTCAAACCGTTTAAAATTATGGGTAAAACCGTCTGACCCGACCCACTTTGCCAAACCAAATAAACCGGCCGCTCTGGACCGCATTTGACCTGCGATCGCGGCCGCGCCACCCGCTTTCTCATTTTCACGCCAAACCAGTACAACAGGAAGCGGCCACGCCAATTTTTCCGCGCCGTACCGGCCGCTATTAACAACATAGGTTTGAACAAGAAAATATTCTAAAGTGAACAAATCATTTGTTTCTTTTGTATTCTAACTAACAACTCAACATTAGTACTAAAAAGAATGGGAATGTAAAGAAAAGCTCACCTGTGTGAAATCCAATTTTATCTTGTTCTGTGTAGCAAAAACCGCCACGTGCAGTGTAGAAGTATCTGATATGGAGAAACATATATTTCGTAAAGATCAAACACAAACTTAATGTCATGCGTGAGTTTATAGATAACAAGAAATCTGAAGCATACCCGCTATAAACAAGATGCATGTGTATCTTGGCCAGCGCAAAAGCTGCAACAGCTAGAATAGATTCAACTTCTTCCTCGTCACTGATCTAAAACATAGAAGGCAAGAATTTAGGTAAGAAGACTTGCCAAATGTAAAAAAAAAAAAAACAAAGATAATAATCTTAGTATGTATGTGGAAACACATTTTTACGTTAATCCCAAATTCCCCATCGAAAAGAGTTCAATCTTATCTGTCAATATTATATAAACTAAATCAATAGAGACTGATATGTAAATCATCTAAACAGTTGACAAACGAAACAAGTTAAACATCAGATGGTAATTCAAGAGAACATTGAGAAATACTAGATTCAAAACAAGATTAATACAGCAATACCATCAAATAGGAACATCAAACGAACATACATAGAAATGGAAGCTTAGAATTACGGGCAGAAACTTACCGGTGACATTCCATCAGGAGTGTTCTTTAATATATACATAGGCCTACGGTAAAAAAAAAATTCCATATCCACAGTCAAAAGATAATAAAAATGAAAGGGCAGGGACACTACTCAAGAAAGTAACAGTTTTTGCATTCCGATTAGTCCTTAACTTTGCAGGACGGTGTCCAATTAAGCCCCTATATTTGAACCATTTCCTATCAATTTGGTCCTTAACTCTTAAAAGGACTAACATGAATATAAATTGACAGACATTTTTGAGATACTCATAATATAGCCTACAAAGCAAGAGAGGAATTTGAAGTACTTACGTGTCGACCGGGCAGACCAACATACATTCCTCCCTCTCAGAGCTTTTGAATACTCTCCGAATCAAACACTCCAATGGAAGGTTGTTCTCAGGATCAATCTGTTAACAATAACAACTTAGTCAAAAAAATAATAATAAATAATGAAAAAACAGAGGAAACCAAAACAAGGCTTACAATAGTGACGATTCTATTGTTGGAAGTGATGGAAACAACGCCGTCATCGTCCACAGAGAAACCAGCGGGAGGCCTTGGCAACAACATATCTTCATCATCATATTTCAATGGGGAATCCAAAATGGTACTAAAATTTTGCACATCAGCCTCCGCAGCCTCCACTGGAAATTCCCTTAAAACTTCATAATCCTTGTTGCTATTATCTGAACCATCAAATTCAACCACTGAATTTTTCTTTTTCTTCTTCTTCTTCGAAGAAGAACTTTTCTGATTGTTGACAGATTTGGCTGCATGGCAGTTAATTCTAATACTGGGATAAAATTTAGGGTTTGTAAAGGAAATTGAGACTGAAGAAAAAGATTGTTTGACAGCGACATTGGAGTTGAACATGAATGGCGGTGCTGAAGCTGAAGAAGAACAACGTAATGCCATCTTCTTCTTCTTCTTCTATGCAGTCTATCTATCCACTCTTTATGTTTTCAACACAACGATGTTTTTTTATCTTTTCTATTTTACTTATCTTTATTGTCGCTTTTTGTTTTCAATTTATAATCCCCTTTATTATTTAGATTAATTGAATATATCTTTAATTATCTTTTTTATGCAAATAATATAAAAATTTATGTAAATAATATTAATAAATTAATATAATTAATATAGTTAATATTATAATTTAATTAATATTATTTATGTAAAATATATATTATTTACTTAAAACATAATTATATATTTATATATAAAATAAATTTAAAATAAAAAATATTATAAATTTAAAACAAATGAAGAATAGTAAAGTAAAAAAACAAAAAACATGGATAAATAGATTATAACTCGGAGTAACAGTTACAAGGGGCCTTAAAATCACTACACGCAGTTATGGAATCCGTTACAAAATCCCTATTAAATAATCGGTTCCAAATGATTAAGGGACAATTATAAATGTTAAGAAGTTGTTTTTATGGTCATTAGATCAATGTGATTACACTATAAATAGGAACTCACACCTGAGAGATAGGCAAAAAGTTTATTTTATTTTATTTTTTTTTTTATAAAAGGGAGGGCCATAGGCCCGAAACAGAAAAAATTACACCGAATCAATAAAAATACTACTAATTCCTAAAGAATCCGCCGCCATAAGAGGCCATAAGAATTCAGGCGGTTCCTTATGAACGGTAAAGGTCTTATCGAGATAGCTATGCTTTGCTAAAGCATCCGCACACACATTTGTGTATCTATATGCATGAGAAACAATCACAATCTCATGCAAGGCAATGATTTCCTTAATCCTATTTAAGATAGCCACACAATCAAGATTTCCTGTCTTCCCTTCGTCAATTGCGATAATCACTTCCTTTGAATCAACATTCAGTTCAACCTTCCTCATACCCAAGGCATGTGTGAGTTTTAGGCCTTCATAAACTCCCCAAAATTCTGCAAGTAAAGGACTACATCTCCCCAAAGATTTGTGAAAGCTGCATTTCCAATCTCCATTATGATCCCTAATGATTTGTGAAAGTTTATTTTTTAGTTTACACATACCACTATTGTGCAATTTGAATCTCTTAAACAATCATATACACAATCAAGTCTTGCACAATACAATTGTAGACTCGCCGGATTAACTTCTAAAAAATTATTCAAATGTGTTTTGCCGAAACTCTCAACATTAATTGTTTTGACACAAATGCCATATTAATAGCTTAGGAGTACAATATTCAATTATAGAAATAATACCTATTTCTTTTTACAAAATAACCATTTTTTATTATTTTTTTAAAATATTCACGTTTCAAATTAAAAAAAAATTGTAATGCTGAGGCGAAGCCAATTTATCTAGCTTGTGCTCTATGTTGTAAAAAAAATTATTTGAATATAGTGTTTTGAAAATTAATGAAGAAATATATTATTTAAAAAAATTTATTGCAAAATATGGTTATTTTGAAAAAATTCTACCTTAACATCAAAAGAGTTTCCTAACACCCTTCTCTAAGATTCAATAATGATCATGCAATTAAATATAAATTATTTAATATTTAAATTATTTGTAATAAGAATCAATTTTATATAAATAAAGTACTAAAAGTTAGTTTTTTCTATAAACAAAGTCGTAATACTTATTTTAAATTCACACATATAATTATGAGTCTCAGAGTTCAAATCTTAGTGATCACGTTAAATTTATTAATATTGACTTTTTATCAGTTAAACTAATAGAATTGTAGAAGCAAAGACAATTAAATATAATGAACTTATTATCTTTATTCTTAGATTTATCCTTTATAGTAACATCTAAAATACCTTTTTCTAAAAATTTGTAAGTGTGATGGGTTTTTTCAAGTATATAAAAGGTTAAGATTTATCATTCTTCTAACAGACTTTGATTTGATTATTGGAATCTGATACAGCAGAGAAGTATGAGATGGAATAACATGATGTTTTATCATTTGAATTATTTCAAATGGGATGGATTGAAATATAATGTAGTGGTATGAATTTCATTCTCTTCCATCACTTATCAATATATTTTTTCCTTCTTCGATTTGGACGGAATGAAGAATTTATCTTCTTCCGTCATAAAATTTCTAAATGATGGGATCACTTCATTTCACTCATCTCTTTTCTACTTTACTCGGCTCATCTATCTACTTAATCTAAATGCAAGGTTGTCATGATGACAACTTTTGCAACAACCCTAGACCTAAGAATGATGTGTCATTCTAATATAACACAAATGCTGAGGTGTCAATCTCTTAAAAGAAATAAATAGGATTCTAATATATATTTTTGGATTCAAAATACATTATCTTTGATTTTATGAAAATTTGACTTTATAAATAATTTAACTCAAATTTGTACTTATAAATATAAATGTTTAATTTCTAAAATCTTGATTTCATAATTATAATACGTTTGTTTATCATAATGTATATCGTAATTAAATATTATTTCCATGCTATCATTTAATTATAATTAAATATTAAATATTATTTTCATGTTATATCATAAAAATAATAATTTAGTATATTTCAATTAGTTTTATAACAGTAATTATTTTTATTGCAGTTTTATAATATTAATAATTACTACCCAACCAAAATTTAAAGAAATCAAGTAAGAATAAAACTATTTAAAACTTTATTCATATTTTTATATAAATTTTTAATTAGTGACTACATCATATATATAAATTGTTAATTAGTGACTACATCATATATTTAATTTTATATAACTCAAAATTAAATGATGAAAGATAATTTTAAAAAAATTCATTTATATAAATTAGAACAATAATTTTTAAAATTTAAATTAACAAATTTATTTTTAATTTTAAAACTGTTTTTGAAAAATAATTTATCAAATGACCTTTTTTTAATATTTCTCTAATTTTAATAGTAATAATATATTTTGGTGTAAATTATTATAAAAATTAAATTTGTCTCAATTTTATTCTGGGGCTAAATCATATATTTAATTTTATATAATTCAAATTTTAATCATGGTATTCAATAAAATATATTTTTATTTATATAAGTTAGTACGATAATTTTTAAAGTTCAAATTACTAATTATTTAAAACTTTTAAACTGTTTTTGAAAATTAGTTAATCAAATAATTTTTTTATGGTGAATTCTTATCTACCCAACTCAAAAAGTTGGGTAAAGTTACCTTCAATATAAAATGTCTTGGAAACATCAAATAATTGTATTATTTTAAAATTAATCAAATATGTTAAAATTAAATGGAATCTTCTGATTGGTTGAAGGTACACTACCCAACTTTTTGAGATGGGTAGAGAAGTTGTCCACTTTTTTTATATATCATAAGAAGTATTAAAAAATATTAATAAATATCTTTTAATATTATTACTATTATCTTTTAATATATATTCTAATAATAAATAGATATTCTGTCAATAGTATCAAGCATCATTTGAACACTATTAAATGAAAGCATTATTAAATGAATATTGTAGGTGGATTATTGGTATTGTGCACATTTTCATTTTTGGAATGATAATTGTTTGTATGATTTTTTTTTATGAGGTTTTGCAAATTCTTTCCAAGGTCCACCTTTTTGCTTTGGTGGATATATTTTACATAATAATCTACTTGGTATATCTTCCAAATTAATTGTGTTAGACATCTCAATTTCTTGAATGAGTTTTTTAAAGTAGAGATGGTAAGGAGGTGGGTCGGTGACCGTTTTTACCCCTACCTAAACATGAATTCATGAATAATCATCGTTTCGAGCCCCGATATCCGACGAAGATAAAGAATTAAAGTTCAAATTCGTCCCAAAAAGGTTTGGATATTTTTGCTCGGCCACCATCTATGCAACAAAATTAACTTTTTAATAGAAATATTCATTTTTCCTAACATCTAATTACATTACAAATAATAAAATACAATCTCAAAAAGTTCCATACATACATTTCAAATAATAAAGTACAAATAAAAAAGCATTGGTTATACATTTAATATTCTAAATTATCAATACTAAATAATAAAGTACATAATAAAATAAACGAGATGGGTATCAGTGTCCTAGTTACCTAACCTGTCAAACTCATTACGAGTTCAGATGAGTCTACACAGGTGTGGGTTATGTTTTCTTGCCTATTTTGAAGTGGTATTATCAATTTATGCTATATGGAGAAATGTTATCAATGGTGTACTTACTTTTAAGGCTTCCTGCGAGTTTTTTTTATACCCGTTAAAATTTTTATTAATTGGGGGTAAACTCATTTGGAAAAAAGTCTTCCCTCTTCAAAGTCTTCCTTAGCTTATAAACTTTTGCATAACAAGATACCTACTTATGATAATTTGAGGTTTCTTAGTTGTGTGGTTGTCTCTCGATGTATTTTGTGTGGATTAGCCAAAGAGACATCTTGCTCATTTATTTTTACATTGCACTTTTGTCGTATTCATATTTATAAAGGCATAACACATGGTGGAAGAATCGTATTCATATTTGCTCTCTTGTTTATAAAGAAGATTATTTGTGCTGATAAACTTGCATGTTCTAGTTTGGTTAACCTAGGTGATTATTGGGGAGATGATTTCCTTTCTTTTATTGTTCAGGATTTTCATAAGAGTCATATCATATGACTCTGACATCTTATAAATTTATCTAAGTTTTTTTTATTTTTAATTTTGACTTAGTCTACCCAACTTGTACCATATTCGCGAAGGCAATTAGTCATACACCATTTTTTTAGAATCTTGGTATCCGCAGGTCTTGCGACCGACTAATCTAAGAGAATTAATCACGACCTTATGACCGACTAATTCAAGAGGATTAATCCCAACCTTACGACTAACTAATTCAAAAGGATTAATTCCACCATCCATCAGTGGGAGTCATGTTTAAAGTCGTCAGATCAAAGTTCTGTATGGACTAAACCAACACAAGAATTGTTAGCACCTAACAGAATTAAAATTAAGATACTTGAGAGAAATACACTCTCAAAATTCAAGTCTCCACCGCTAAACCAACCTTTAGGAAGGGTAGTACTACACCATTTAACTACACCATTTAATTAAACATTTTCAAGCAATAAACTACCAATTAGCCAAAATGATGACATTACCATATCTTTTGGAACACTTTCACCTTTGATATGCACGATTTGAACAAGTAGATAATTTCTTACTCCAACAATCATGATTTCAATCTTACTACTATACACAAAATAACCACTTAAAAAACGATACGCAAATGCCACCGTATAATATTATACTAGTAGTTGTACTAACAAGTGCACTTTTTCATGGAGGCTGGTATTATAATTGGGCTACGAATTAATAATAATTAATTACATGTCATATAAAGTAGTGGGGGAAAATATCTTATCCTGCTCGTATTCACCATATAATTTTACCAAAAGTAATCAAGAATCAATATCCACTAACCTCATACTTTTAGATTTTTTTTACATAATTATTAGAAATTTAAAAGTATTGTAAAAGTATTATAAACTAAATGAAACTATATAGAGATCAAAAGATAGGAAGAGAAGAGAACAAGCAACATAGTATCATATTCTTCTCAAGGGGTGAACTTTACATTGTAATATGAGTCTTATTTATAGGACCTAAGGGGAGGTAGATAATTATGTACATTAAAGTGGAATAGGAAGATGAAGAATAAGAAGAGGGATGGACATCCACTAGTATAAATGTTTATAACACTCCCCCTTGGATGTCCATTGAGGATATGCCTCGTTAAAACCTTACTAGAAAAAACCCAGTGGGAAAAAAAAATCTAGTGAAGGAAAAAGAGTACAATATCCTTTCATTTCTCCCCCTCAATTGAACGGTCATTTCTTCGATGAAGACCAATCTTGTGTACTAGTTGATTAAAAATTCTGCTTGGGAGTGACTTTGTGAAAAGGTCTGCAAGGTTATCACATGAACTGATTTGTTGGATGCTTATATCACCATTCTTTTGGAGATCATGAGTAAAGAAGAACTTTGGGGAAATGTGTTTTGTCCGGTCTCCTTTAATGTAACCATCTTTCAATTGAGCGATGCATGCAGTATTATCTTCATATATGATCGTTGTATTTAATTTTTCAAAAGATAAACCACAAGTATTTTGGATGTGCTGAATTAAGGATCTCAACCAAACCCATTCTCGACTTGCCTCATGTAATGCTAAAAGTTCTGCATGATTAGATGATGTTGCTGCTATGGTTTGTTTCACCGATCTCCATGAAATAGCTGTACCTCCACATGTAAACAAATAACCAGTTTGCGATCTACCATTATGAGGATCTGACAAGTAACCTGCATCTGCATAACCTGTTAATTCGAAATGGGGTACTTTTGTATAAAACAAACCCATGTCTATTGTACCTCTAAGGTAACGAAGTATATGTTTGACTCCGTTCCAATGTCTTCGTGTAGGTGAAGAACTGTATCTTGCTAATAGATTTACAGCAAATGATATATCAGGACGTGTATAATTAGCAAGGTACATTAGTGCTCCAATTGCACTGAGATATGGTACTTCAGGACCAAGCAATTCTTCATCCTTTTCTCGAGGTCTGAAAGGATCTTTCTCCACATCTAATGATCTAACAACCATTGGAGTAGACAACGGATGACTTTTGTCCATATAGAAGCGTTTTAACACTTTTTCTATATAGCCTTCTTGATGTACAAAAATTCCTTTGTCCAAATGTTCAATTTGCAAACCTAGACATAATTTTGTCTTTCCTAGGTCCTTCATCTCAAACTCTTTCTTTAAACAACTCATAGCTTTTGGGAGCTCTTCAGGAGTTCCAATAATATTTATGTCATCCACATAGACAGCTATTATTGCGAATTCCTTTCCTGATCTTTTTATAAAAATACAAGGACAAATGGAGTTATTTGTATATCCTTCTCTAAGCAAATATTCACTGAGGCGATTATACCACATTCGTCCAGACTGTTTCAGCCCATAGAGAGACTTGTTCAATCTTATGGAGTAGTGTTCTCGAGATTCAGAGTTGTGTGCACCTGGTACATTGAACCCTTCAGGGAGTTTCATGTAAATTTCACTATCAAGTGAACCATACAGATAAGCTGTTACAACATCCATCATGTGCAAATTAAGCCCTTCATGTGCTACTAGGCTTATTAGATATCGAAAAGTGCTTGCATCCATTACAGGTGAATATGTCTCATCAAAATCAATTCCAGGTCTTTGGGAAAATCCTTGAGCGACAAGTCGAGCTTTGTATCTCACAATTTCACCTTTTTCATTTCGTTTTCTTACGAAAACCCATCTGCATCCAACTGGCTTCACACCTTCAGGTGTTCGGACTACAGGTCCAAAAACTTGTCTTTTGTAGAGTGAGTTTAATTCTGCTTCAATTGCATCCTTCCATTTTCTCCAGTCCTCACTTTGTCTACAAATTTTGATAGACGTTGGTTCCTCATCCTCTTTGCCATTTATCTCATTTAGCGCTATATTGTATGCAAAAACATCATCAATGTCGACTTCATTTCGGTTCCATTGTATTCCATTTTGGACATAATTTATCGAGATCTCTTTATTTTCATGAGCTTCAGGTACCTGATCAATCTCTTCTAGAGATGAAATATCTATTATGTCTGACGATTCTTTTAGATTTTCTATATCCTCACTCGGGCCATCTTTATTCTTAGCTCCCTTTCTTGTTCGAGGATTTTTATCTTTGGAACCGATTGGTCTACCACGCTTCAGGCGTGGTTGAGACTCATTAGATTGTCCAACAGGGATATCAATTTTTATTGGAGCATTTGCAGCTGGTATATATGATTTAGTCACACCTTTTGGATTAGTGAACGCATTTGGCAATTGATTTGCTAAGTTTTGCAGGTGAATTGTCTTTTGAACTTCTAGTTCACATTGTTTTGTTCGAGGATCAAGATGAGATAATGATAATTCATTCCAACTGATATCTTTTTCCAGCTTCTTATTCTCTCCCCCTAATGCTGGAAAATTTGATTCATCAAAATGACAATCAGCAAAACGAGCAGTGAATAAATCTCCAGTTGTTGGTTCAAGGTACTTTATAATAGACGGAGATTCATATCCAACATATATTCCCATCCTCCTTTGAGGACCCATCTTATTGCGATGTGGTAGAGAAATTGGAACATACACCGCACATCCAAAAATTCTTAGATGGGAAATATTAGGTTCTTTACCAAAAACTAATTGTAAAGGGGAAGAGGTGTGGTAACTCGTTGGCCTGATGCGAATTAATGTTGCAGCATGCAAAATTGCATGTCCCCAAGCAGAAACTGGGAGCTTGCATCTCATAAGCAGTGGTCTTGCAATTAATTTTATTCGTTTAATAAATGATTCTGCAAGTCCATTTTGTGTATGAACATGTGCTACTGGGTGTTCAATGTCAATCCCAATAGACATACAATACTCATTAAATGCTTGAGATGAAAATTCTGCAGCATTATCAAGACGAATTTTCTTGACAGGATAATCAGGGAAATGAGCTCTTATTCGAATTAGTTGAGCTAGCAATCTCGCAAATGCCTGGTTACGAGTTGACAACAAACAAACATGTGACCATCTAGTTGATGCATCAATTAAAACCATAAAATATCTAAATGGTCCACATGATGGGTGTATTGGCCCACAAATATCACCATGTATACGCTCTAAAAAACTGATAGATTCATTTCCAATTTTTGTTGGTGATGGCCGGATTATCAACTTCCCCCTGTGAGCAAGAGCTGCATGAGAACTTATTCGATTGAATAATTTCCCTACTCATTAATTGATGACCGCATGAATTTTCAATTATTTTTCGCATCATTATATAACCGGGATGGCCCAACCGGTCATGCCAAATTAGAAATTTGTTATTTGTAAACTTCTGGTTTATAGTTGCATGTGCTTCAGTTGTACTAATATAAGTGTAGTACAGGCCAGAGGATAAAGCCGATAGCTTTTCCATTACACATTTTGTGTCTGAATTGTGTTTTGTAATACACAGATGTTCAATCCCTCCATCATCTCCTGTTTCAATATGGTATCCATTTAGGCGGATATCTTTGAAACTTAATAAATTTCT